>NC_056725.1:920814600-921089600 GCF_019279795.1 Protopterus annectens | reverse complement strand
AGTCATGGCAGAACTTCTTGTCAAAGACCATGAGCAGAGACTGCTGCAGGGTCAATAGCAGGGTTCCCAGTATAAGGTGGAAGCCTATGACTGTCTCGCCCATGACCTCACCAGTGCCACTGGCATACCCCGAACTGGTCAGCAGGTCAGGCATCACTATGCCGACCTGAAGCGGCGTAAGGGGGACCTCTTGGAGCAGTGGATCCAAGAGGCTAGAATGGCAGGAGCTGTCCCAGCTGTGTGTAAGTATCACTCCACTATGTGTAATAATTCCCAGCTCATGTGTATCATGGATAGGTGTGGCTAAATATCCCTCTTATGTCCTCCACAGCTGCACGTGAGTGGGCTGCGAACCAGGAGGCCCATGGATGTCACCTGGAGAGGTTGAGATGCGAGGCAAGACAGTAATACTCTTGCATGTACTGTCATAGGAAATAAATCTAAAAGTATTAGTAAATTAATTGCCAGTATAAAACCTGTATTGTTTAAGGCAAGTACTGCATACACCAGAGAATATGGCAGGAAGACTCTCATATAGTTTGTATGCAAATAAAAGCATAATAGTCTGACAAGAAAGGTCTAACTGCTGGACTGCATGTGTATACTCTGGTATCATATGGTAATGTAGATTTGCAATCATGTAATAGTACTGTTGTATTAAGCACTGTTGCCTTCACTGTGCACCATAAATAGAATGTGTAGGAATGCCTGTATATGACTGGTGTAATCCCCAGTGACCATTTAGTACACTTGAGAGACACATAGACAGAAAACAGTAAAAAGACAGACAACAAAATCCGAAATAGCATATGCAACTGAGATGTGAACTGTTGTATTTTTAGCAAACACGGTCATGGTTTGAATCCTGGCAGTGGTAGTAGTCTGTATACAAAATCACACCCCACAACTGTACAGATATGTCTAGAATGTCCAGTAAAGTGGCCAATATCTGTTGCCTGTCAACCTGCCCCCTGGGAAATCAGTGGAATGATCCCAGACGTACAGGTAGCAAACAGGAAGTACAACTGATTGACACACATCTATGTTAACAAAGCTGGCACACTAGCAACTCCCCAAAACCTTATGAGACTAAGAAGCCACTTATGTCCCATTTACAACCCCATGTTGTCAAGCAGTGGCCAGAGTGTGTACAGTAATAGAGTGAGATGTATGTGCATAATAGTAATGTGGAATCTAGTACTGTGTGTGGCAACAATCAGGTAGTGCTAACAAAATTGCTCCCACAGGTATGTCGGATATGAACACTGTGCCGAGAAATAAAATGCTTGATATACTGTACTGATACTGTTTACTCTGGTATTGAATGGAACTGTGATTGTTGCAGTTGCTCTGATAAATAAGGTATCACTGATCACTGTCACCCACACTGTGCTACATAATATAACTGTGTAGGAAAGCCTGTATAATAGTGTGGTAAGTCACTAACGGTCGAAGAGGGCAATAGTGTAGATATGTCCCGGTTCACCTGCATTTGGTCAAGACATGGCCAGAGTATATGCAGAAAGAGATGGACAGGTATGTGCACAACAGCAACCTGGAATCTGGGAGTATGTGTAGAAACAGTTTGTTAGTGTTAACAAACATTTCTTCCACAGGTATACCAGGTAAGAGGTGTATACTGCAGGTAAAATGAGTTCATGTATAAAGATGATGACAGCCATATCACTGTCCAAACTATGGCAATAAGGTAGTGTAGTAATACTTGTAAGGTACAGATAACAGCACTGACTAGGAAAGTAATGTGAACTACAGGAATATACTAGTTGTTAATTGACATCTCCCCCAACCATATCTCTAACAGTAAACTAAATACCCACCTCAACCTGTATGTAATGACTTCACTGTTCTGTTGGGACATATGTCCTCTTGGTTCATAATTATCGAAATCTGTTTCCATGCATGTGCTATGTTGAAATACTCCAATACCTGCATGCTATTGATATTACCACTGTGGTCCCATATATGCATTTGTTCTGTTTGCTATGTAACTGTTCCGTATCTAGTGTCTGGGTTAATGGGAATATCTACGCATGCTGTTATACCTAACCCTGGAATGTGTTGACTATTACTAATCCACATTTGTTGATAAAATTTAAATACTATAGCACGTTTGGGAAGGCCGTTCCCAGTGGGCCCACCTGTCCCACCTCAGCTGGCCTTGGCACAGGGCACCAGCACGTCTGGGGCATAACCTGGGACCTCTTCGTCTGTTGGTGCTGCACAACCTTTGGGTGGAACCACCTCAGGGATTGGGGCTCATCTTCCCCCGGGAGTGGGCACGGACAGGAAGCTGTCACCCATCACCAGGGCTGGATCGTGGTTTGTAGCAAGCTCCACAGGGAGGTTGGAGATCTGCTATGCCAGCTTGAAAGCCATGTGTTGCGACTAGAGGGTCGACCTGGCTCTGCAACTCAGCCCCCAGCACAGCCACCTTCGGGGCTGTGAAGGTGCAGTGCTGACTGCCCATGGGTGGGGTCCTCAGTCCCACTCTTTCCACTAGGGGGCTCATGGGCTTCTGATTTCCCAACACCCCTCCTCATCAAGGTGTTTACCCCCCACATGTGTCATATACCTCTCCTGTATGCATCTTGTTTGTCTTGTCTTTTAACCTACCCAACCTACCTCCCCAAATATACCTACTATCCCTCCCCAACATTCCACTCTCACCTAAAAAAAAGGGCAATCTGTTCCCCAAAAAAATCATGCCCCATACAGAGCTGTCCATTTTGCACACTTGTCCACTGGACACGTAAGCTAGTCTAATTGACATCACAACATATTATTGTTGTCCTTACACCTCTCTCAGGGGTTTGAGTGTCCAAATCTACCTCCAAATTTAGTGTGTATGCACAGCTGTTGCTGTAGAAGAAATGGGCAGCTATTGATCTTCTCTACACCCTTTCTGCACATCCCTAGCTATTTTCCCTACTGTCTTTCCCTCTTTGTGCCCCTTTTTCACCACTTTCCTATCAACCCTTTTTTCTTTTCTTTTAAAGAAATCAGTATAGGGTAAGTGGGAATAAGCACTTTTAAGCAGCATTAAGTGGGTTTAAGCCTGTTTGTGCGGGGTAAGCAATGTTTACACAGGTTAAGCAATTTAGAAGCTAAATGAGTGTAAGAACTCTAACTGGATGTTATCAGTGCTTACCTCCACACAAACCCATGCAAACCTGCTTTCAACTGCTTAAAAGTGCCTTAATCACTCTGTATCCAACAGCCCTTATTCTGCCCAGCAACAAAATAAACAGCATCTACAAGGCTCAAACCCAGGACAATGCACAACATAGCCAAAGTATTTTACCACTAAGCCATGTCAGATATACATAACCATGATGTTTGTACAAACATATCATCCAGCCTAGTCATCCAGCAGTACAGGGAATGTATTTCAACATGTAGATGTATGTGTGTGTGTGTGTGTGTATACATATTAATATCTAAATATATATAACATATCTATATATAGAGATATAGATATAAAGAGAGAAATATATACACACACACACACACACACACACATATATATATATATATATATATATATATATATATATATATATATCAATATAAACATATATACATACATATGCATACATCTATAGATACATATGTCTACATCTATATGTCTATATACATATACAGCATATATATATTTATATATATATATATATATATATATATATATATATATATATATATATATGTAAGCAGATATATATATATATATATATATGTAAGCAGATATATATATATATATATATATATATATCTATATAGGTATATACGGACATACATCTGTAGATAAAAATGGGAATATAACAAAAACAAATATGTCCACATGCACCATTAATGGGGTTGAGAGGCCCCAAACAACATATGTCTTGTATGAATAGGTACCCCTCCCACAGCCAAACATGTCTGCCCTCCAATACAATACTAACTGTCACAGATTCCATAACCAGGACCTGACATGACAAGGGCACAAGATTTTAACAGTATTCCATCCTACCTGTATGATGTCAGGCTGGTATCAGTAACATATCATGCAGTACAGTCTGGCTCCCATACGGAATGTACAATGTGGAAGCAATCAACATCTCTAGGATACATTTACACAGACACATATATGCAGATACAGAAATACATACACAAATATATATATATATATATATATATATATATATATATATATACATATATATGTAACTACACATACACACGCAGAGATATGTATAGGAAGATACATATGTAGAAGGTGCATGCAATATTGAACAGCCACCATGCCTACAGTTACCACCTTACCAACTGGACACTGCATGAGCCACCCATACAAATGACAATCGTTGCCTGCAACATATACCCACAGAGAGGTCAAAGGATATAACACAACACACAGGTTTGCATACATGGGAAAGCTTTAGTTGTGTACTATTACAGTTGTATATGCCATGTCATATAGCTGTTTAGACACGTCCATATAAACAGAGTAATGCAACTGTGAAAGAGTTATACTAATACAGCAGTCTGGAAAGGTTTACATATGTTGCTGTCCAGGCCAAGGCCTTTAAGTAGTACAATAATAAAGACAGACTAGGCCACAGGATACCAAACAATCAACAGTAAGTAATGCAGATGTATAGTTCAACAGCCTCTATCTACACTCTGCACACAATCCCTAGGGGGTAAAGACCACAGTTGACACAATGGGATGTATTTGTTACATAACAAGGCATAACTGACACAATCACAATCTCACTGACAAACAGAACAGTCTGTATGGCAGGAAGCAATAGACCTACATTTACCCAAGGTGGATTGTATGGTAATGTACATCCAAATACCTTAAGGCAGCTTACCCCTGATACCCCCACATGTTGTAACAGCCTAGGTTAGTTATGGTGCATCCCTCCTAGACTCAATAATACAGGGCCATATACCTCTGTTACATACACTGGCCTCTGAAGTGCATAAGGGCACACATGTATTGTGTAGGTGAAGCCCACACATATATGATCCCAACCCCCCCAGTATGTGTGGGAGACACAACAGCAGTGGACTGATGGCAGGAATGGCAGCATGACATATTCACAGCCCACTACATAACACCGCTTGACAGCATGTCATATGTGCAAAGCCTTGTATGTAGGTGGAGGACAGAGGCTGGAGCACAGGCCCATATGTGTAAAACTGTTGTCATACACTAAGCAAGTTGCTGGTGTTACAGGATAGTCTGCAACATACCCTTAGTCAGGAATATGAAGTTAGAAACAGAAATGGATGTATCCATGTACTGATAGCACTTAACACACACACTGCCAGTGATATATCTGACACAAGACCTGTGTGGTGGACAGACAAAACATAATAGGCATACCTCTGGCCAAGAGGATAGGCCCACAGTTGAGAGCTATGGAGACAGACTGAATTCCACGTTAAACTAGTATATACACACAAACTGTGTTACAGCAGTGCTATACAATGTATAATAACACTACTCACACTCTGTCTGTAGTTCTGGAACCTCCTGCAAATATGTAGCTGGCCTGAGTGTGCAGGTTCTCCTGTAAGAGGTATTGCTACCTTTTGTCTGTAACATTGATGGCCACTCACAGGAAGGATGTCCATCATACAGGAAAGGTAAAGGGACCACGCCCACATGATGTAGGGATTTATAGTAGGTTGCCATGCGAGTGGTAATTGGAAGTACTACACAGCATGCTGCATGCAGGTAGCAAATGGAGGACACTGACTGGTGCAGAGGCCATCACCTGATCATGTGCATCACCTACCAATTCAATGCTGCAATCTACGCAAAGCAGCTCATTCAATTTACTGGAGAGAGACTGAGAGAGAGAGAGAGAGAAAGTGCGTATAAGGAAGAATAAAACAAAACAAATGCTCTAGAAGAGTCTGCAGTCCCAGAACATGTATGTGAAGTATATATTTATGTAATTGACCATAGTACTTGGCCCATAATAATGAGATAGATGATGTGGAATTCTTTATATGTGCCTTCAGGTGTTGTTGTTGTAATGATGTTCAGCTGAGCAACTGCTAAGGACAATAGAGTCCATCCCAATGTGTAGTGGTCCATACCCCTCAACCATGCAGAGCAACACTGACTGATAAGATGTGAGCCATCATAGTGTGTGTTGTGTAATGGTAACTTTGTATATTAATGGCCAATAGCTGGTGGTGGAAGTAATGCTATTATGGTGGACACGTGGTATCCACAGCCCACTCCTTGCAGGATACTCAGGTTAATCTGTATTGTAGCATGCAGGAATGCCACAGGTGAGTAATAGGGTTACCTGCAATCTGGCCCTACATATACCCTACTAATGTCAGGCTGTGTCCATATGTGGCACCTGTCTGTCTTGTAGCAAGGCAGAACAGTGCAGCTGTGCAGGAAGGTGTTGTGAGATTGTGGACCTGATGTCTGAATATACCCCGCATATAGATATGCATATTTGTACATATGTACACATATATACTATATAACTATATAACTATATATATATATATATATATATATATATATATATATATATATATATATATATATATATATATACATGTATGTCCACAAATATATAGATACCCATGTGTAGACATATATATGAGCACATATATACATCATATATATCTACACATATATAGATATATACCTATATGCACGTATCTACATATATAAAAACACACACACAAACATATATGTATGTAAATACATGTCCCCCTATATTATTACCACAGTGCTGCATGTTATGTGCAAGGAAACAGCACACATAGCAATACACAAAGATATCTACAGCTGTCCGTGTGTGTAACATGGGTGGGTATGCCAACCCCTTGTTGGGACCACATTGCCCTTGTCTGTGAATTATGGAATGGGAATATGGGGAAGTATGGCAGGTATAGTTGTGGAGGTGGTCAGGGTTGGTAGGTATAGAGGACAGCCTACAGGGGTGGTATGTAACACATGTGGTGAGTAAACACCCTGGAAGGTGTGTGTGGTCTGTGATGTGGATGCCCCATGGGCCCCAATATGGACACAATGGGAACAAGCCTCCCACCCACTGCTACTCACAAGAGCAGTTCACATTCTGAATGTGCCTGTCCTGGAGGCTGAGCAGGAGGAGCATGTTGGCCCTGTGAATGTGTACTTGGTGCCTCAGAGTGATGTAACACATCCCACATGTCTCTGTGGAGCCCGTTATGGAACAGACCCAGGACCTGACCACAGGGGACAGGAACATGTCTGTGTGTGCCCCGGGGGCAACATCCCCTGGGTTGGTTCCACCTGATGGTATTGCTGGACCAGTAGATGAAGAGGCCCCAGGGTGGGACACACATGTGATGTGGCCAGGTAACATGGGCAGATGAGTTCTGAGAGGTGGTTCTGCTGGCCAATAGTACATATACATGCTAATATATCACTGTTATAGAACATATGTTGGTAGTAATAGTCTACACAATTCCAGAACATGTCCAACAGCATGCATAGATAACCACAATAACACAGTATGTCAGATGTGCAGCACACGCATAGCTGGCATACCACAGGCATATATGGAACCATTGTGGCCCTGACAATGGCATGCAGGGGAATAGTCTGCAAAAGGCCAGCAATGATAGTGTCCACACAGGGAACATGGCTACAAACACATTGCACAAAGCATGGTACAGTACAATATCTGCCCCACTGGTAGGTATGCTGTAGCCATACCTATTGAGATGTGTATGGTTTGTTGTCGCTGATATGGTGGGGGGTGACAGTGAAGTGTATTAAGAACTGTGGTAACCTTGCTGAATGACCTGCTCACACCTGTGTCCATCTTTATGTCTTTCAGGCACGATGTCTCATGCAAGGCTGCCAGCCTACTCAGTAGTGGAAAATGACATCCTGCTGGATGGATTAATCCATCCCTTTGCAACCTTGTTTGGCCGGGCTGCCCATGATCACCAGGGGTGGACCGCCCTGTGGAATGACCTAGTTCACAGGGTCAATGATGCCGGACTGCACAACCACAGTTATGAGCAGGTCCGGCATCATTGTTCTGACCTGCTTCGCAATCCCCATCGACATGCTGCTGCAGTCCAGGGGGATCACCTCACCATGCGGGGGGTCCATGCCATTCACCCCCCCTTGACATGTGTGGAGGAGCTCTTGGCCAGCCTCGTGGCACCTGTCTATCCGCCCACACATCAACCTCTAGACACCTTTGTGGAGGTGGGTGCCACCCACACACTGGCCACGGATCATGCAGGTAAGGCCACAGGGCACATCTGTAGACCACTGTTGCGTATACATCCACATCGGTACAGGTAGATCATGCATATCTGACATGTCATAGATATATTTTGTTACTGCAACTACCGCAGAGATACGCTATGGCATAATGCATTACAGTGGTCCACATTACCAGCTGGGACTAGGCTGTAACATGTGGTGTTCAGTGTATGGGACACTGCAAAGTGACACACATGCGTAGGGCTTACTTGTCATGCATCTGCAAAAAGGCTGAAGGAGGGGGGAGGGGTGTCAGCATGACACACCAGTGCACTGCAGCAGGGATCCTAAGGATGCTATGAATGGCTCTATCTGCACATAGTCAGGTTCAAGACCTGTGGCAGCCATAACCCTACCCCCACAACAATAGTGATGGCAGTGTGTGAACACCAAGGGATGTGCACATGAGTAGACCTTGCAATCATGTAGAATAGGGGGACATGTGTAAGACAGACTGAACATACACTGGTAAATGCAGATGGCCCAAGCTGGTATACCCCTTCCAGGAGTAGTGACTGTTGTAGTACACATCACAAGAGGTGTGACAAATTATGATAAGGGTGTGCACACATATGCCCACATGGTGTGTATGTGCAAGGTTGGGAAGGTGGCCTAATGGTTAAGGTGCTTGCCTTACAAACACAAGGTATAGGGTTTGAATCTCACAGGGGATAATTGGCTAGGCTTAAAAAATGGCTCGCAAGGGCAGTTAGCCTAGTACTAATCTATGAACCTATGAACCTATGCATTGTGGTCAGCATCCACACACCTAACACATTCTGTAGACACTGCATGTGAAAGTACAGAAGATATGTCATATATCGGGCTCATGTACTGCTAAGAGATGTGGCAATGTGGTCCCATGGCAGATCAAGGAAGGGTGTGTCATATCACTAAGGGTGTGTACATCCTCCATAGCCATGGTATGCTCTGATGGTTGTCAGTGTAAGAGTATTGGATTGGTCATACATGGTCCGCTGATGTTGAGAGCTGTGCATCAGACATCAGGCATTCACAAATGACATCTGTCCACATATTATACCAGGTATGTGTTTCTGGAAAACATAGGGGTCGTGAGCATTAAAGCTGACATAACTGACACAGTAGTACACATGCAGCAATGGGCTGTACACCTGTGAGGTGTGGTGCACAGCACATGGCAGGGTGCAGAACAGGTGCACAGAAATACCATGTTCATATGCGCAGTGGTATCCAGGGGAAGGGGCATCACCTAGTGACACAGCACATGCATCACACACATGTATACTGTTGCTAGCATGGATTGACTATAACTGCACTGCATGCTGTCGGGTATCATATGTTATGCATGTTGACAGAGGGGTAATAGGAGGACTATGTGTACTAACATTGTGCAACCTCATCTGTATGTGTGTGTGTGCATCCTGGTGGGTAGTTAGCTTGTCTGTAGGGTCACTCTGATGAAGTGGAATGAGGCTGATGCATGGAGGATGCTTGTGTGCATGTGTGTGTGTTTGTGTGGTTGGCCATGTATGCACATGTGTGATTGTGGGGTGTTCATACAGCAGTACCCCCCTCTGGGATTATGCAGTACATGTACATGGACTGACACATTACCCACCAGGAATACTTGTCGTGTGTGTAATCACAGGATAGCTGACAGTATAATACAGTCTGTAGCATGGAACAGGCATTGAGAGGGAAGATAGATACCAGGTACACCCTTAATATCGCATTCAACAGATAGGTCACCTACAACCCACATATGCAGCACTACAGATGCACTGGGGAAGTACTAGTCAACACCAGGGAGTGTATCCACATATTACAGTTGTCACATGATAAGCTGAATGAGCGGCATATCTGGCATGTACTGAGCATTACATACACATGACACACCGGTGCATTATATTATGGATAGAACATTGTAGCCCACACATATAAAGGCCATGCTGATGATGTCCAGACATACACAGGGTGAATATCGAATGACAGCAGTGAGGCCATCTAAAACCACTACACACAGGTCAGGCAGGTAAAGTAGTAACAGGTCTTGTATTGTGACCGCTTGTGTAAGCATTTAGAGGACTGATATGTTAATGAGTGGTATCAATGTGTGTATGTTAACAAATGTGATGCAGGATGGGGTACCACATGGACATATACGTGGGACTGTCTGTAAAGCCATGGACATGTAGGTATTACGGAGGTGTGTGTGTGTGTGTGTGTGTGTGTGTGTGTGTGTGTGTGTGTGTGTGTGTATACTGTTATGCAATGCTGTACAGGTTTTAAAGTGTGTTTATTGTTTTCCCCCACAGGTGTCGAGGTGGATCAGGTTCCCTCGTACATGTAATCTGATGTTGGTGTCCATACAGACAGCGAAGATGATGACAGTACTGTTGAGGTACAGGTGGGGTTGTCAGGGGCCAACACTGCGCCATCATTTAACATCCCCCTTTTAGCCACCCCAACCCCGCATACAGTTTCAGTGCCTATACATACCCCATCACCAGTAGGCATAGTGGAGGGACAGCTGGTGTTTGTTGGCAGTGCACAGGAAAGTGTGGTAACCATGCCTACTGTGTCTTGTTGCAGCAGGCATAGCCAGATGTCTGGCAGGGCACCACATAATATAGGCAGATATCCCAGGGTCCTCGTGGTAGGGCCACTGGAAATCATGCTCCTGACAGCGGCGACATAGCTGGTACCAGCAGGTGCATGTTTCAGGCTGTCATGGTGGTGCAGGCATGTATGGAAGGTTACATCAGACAGGGCCTGAGGCTGCAGAGGGCTGCACTCACATAAGTGACAACATCAGTGAACTGTCTGGTGCCATCCGTGCTTATACCAAGTTCATGGATAGACAGCATGGTGAGATGATGGCGCTCATCGGACATGGTGTGTCCATGCTTCAACATGTGGTGAGGGTGCAGCAACGGCCGTGTGGACCTAGGCCAGCAACACCAACAGCTGGCAGTGAACGTGGACATGCTAGGACTCCAAGAGGCTCCCGTAGTGGCATTACCAGCCCTGGCAGTGCAGGGGTGTGCTGTCCATGCCACAACACAGCAGGACACGTGCACATGGTCTTGGCCAGTCCCAGGAGGGGCCTGGTACCAGCAGACATTTGTCATCAGCAGGTGAGAGTAGCACATCAAGGCTTGTACCTTGGCATGCTTATGGAACCCCTGGCAGGCACAATCCACATGTCTGTGGCCAGAGGCAATGAACTGCACACCCTGCCAGGTATGGTTTGTAGCTGTCCTTAAACACCTGTGTAGGGCAGCCACATGGCAGAACTGTGTACATGCATACCCACATACTATACAAACACACCTAGGGCAACCCTATACCTACAGACACCACAGCACCATGCCCAGCTCACCACAGTACACCCCTCACCCACACACATGGTGTCAAATGTATGGTCCACCCTTTGCCTCTGGCAACCTAACATCTCACCCTGTGCATATGATGATACCTGTGCCACATCCATGGCATCCATACCATCAATGCAGAGACAGGCTAATATGGTTCTGATGCACACTGTGACTGTACTATAGTGTACCACAGTACTGCAGTCTTACATGTTATAAGGAGTAAAGTGTAATGCATATATGGCAGGTAGTGTAGCCATCCAGCAATGATGCATTATAGTTGTTAGTCACACTGGTTGATTGCAGTCCCTATAATGTTATCCATCTGTGTTGTAGGTGTACATGTGTCAGCACGAGGATGGTCTGCAGTCATATTTCACAAAGGGGTATGGCACTGTGGTGACACCATGGCTGTGAAATATTTGGGGTACAGTTGAACACATGCCACATGTCAGTTGTAAGCTGCACAAAACTGCCTTAACCACTCTATATCTGACAGCCCTTGTTCTGGCCAGCAATGAAATAAACAGCCCTTGAAGGTCTTGAACCCAGGACCCTCTACATTAACATCACAGCACTTAACCACTATGCCATGACCACTGTGAAAACAGCTGTTGTTTTACCAATATAGCTGTCAATAAACATATTGAGTAGTATTGAACAATTGTCTTTACTTCCACAATTGTGTAGTAGCTGTTATTAATATGACTGTTGCATCACATATGTTGTTTTATCATAATGTACACATAGCAGATACATACAGTGAGATACATCTGGGAGGGTATACATAACAGTGAGGTTAACACATGACAGGAATGTGGATATATACATATGATAGGTAGATATATGTCTACATGTACATACACATGTATACATATGTCTGTATACACATCTGTATAGTGCAACATATATATGGCCATGTGTACATCTCTTTGTATGTACACACACACACACACACACACACACACACACACACACACACACACACACACACACACACATATATATATTGTGCATTAGGCCCGGCAAGCCAGTACTTAAAAATCTACTGCCAATCATTAGCGGACGGGGGAAAATATTTATGTGGGTATATATGTAGATATCTATAACTATATGTGCATACATATCTATTCTGCTATACCTATTACTGTCACTATACATGTAGCTATCCGTACGTATATGTGCATATGTATCTCTATCTGTATATGTGTAGACATATATTGCTCTGTATATGTATATATCTGAGTGTTTATATGTGTATATATGTACATATACATATCCATCTATGTATGTCGATTTGTATATGTGTGTATATCTATATAGATATATGTATAATTATATATACATATACGTTCATCATATGTCCTGAGCATGGAGTGGACCCCTACCTCAGCCTCAATAGTCCCAACCTCTTAGTGCAAGGAGATGTCAGTTTTGTATTGTAGGTATATTTGTAGACTATTGCTACTGTGATAGGGATTGACTTCACAGACATGGTGTGCATGGGAGGTCACATCTGCTTTTAACATGTGCGCTATTGGCTACTGACAGACATCCTAAGGACATCATCATACAGTACCACTACTAGCACAGTAATGCTCCTGTGGACTACAGCAGAGATATGGCCAATATATGTGGACAGTCTGACACTCTCTGGTCAGTCCTTGGGTATACACAGAACCCCTTAATGCAAGACATGTGGAAAAAGCCTGACAGTGTGGATGTTAACAGCCATGTTGATGGGTATATCATGTACATACTGGTATATATTTGCCCCCATAGGTTATGCATTCATACATCCCTGTCTGTCCTGACACAAAATATCCGCTGGTACAGAGGTGCCATGTCTACGTACTAGTTACACTAGTTAGTGACATAGATCTGTACAGCATCCCACTGCTTTGTCTGACATACATGCCTGTTATGGTGGCCTGGCAGCAGTACAACTGGCAAGTATCTGGACATGACATCTCACTGGGTAAGTACACTAAGCTGCTAGACATGTAACAAAGCACTGTGCAGGCTACAGGCAGACTGCCTCAACACTGGCCTACATTTCATATGGGGGAATATACATGTACCTGCATATATAGCAGGCTCTACAGGCATGTCACAGCACAGAGTAATAGACACCTATGTGAAAGTGCATAACCACAACCAATGTGAACACAGCCACAGCCACATAATAAGCTAAATAATATTACAGTATATGGACTATCTGATCAACACCATCCTCATATGTGCCACTCATACACCAACCCTACATATACTGGGCAGCTACACAGTGTGGTCTGATGCCTGTCTGTGGTATGGGATGCGTGTGTTTGGCCCTACAAACATGTAAGCCAATAGGGTAATATACAGTGGAGCAGCATGTAACATCAGATAGAACAGGACCAAGAACAATGCCATCTACCACAGTCTGTACACGGGCCAAGGTACATATTCACAATACACACACTGTTGACAATCACCATATGTACACAGACCTCAGTACTGCACACACAATCACAGAATGCCCAGGTAATGTCCTTAAATATAACCCCTACTATACATAGCATGTGTAGCAGCCTGATATCTCACTGGCTTGTTATAAGATATGATGTCAATAAATATGGTGTACAGAACATATGCACCTCTTACTGCATGACATATGTACAAATGTTGACAGCATTTTGGCTGGAGGCACATACACAGGGCCAATATTGACATGTTGCTGTGATAACTTCATACATTTACTGTTGTAACAGGGTTTGTTGCAACACATGTCCTATGAGGGATAAGAAGTCAGTAACTCTCATGGCTATCACCAACTACTGACTGCAGTCCTCATACTACCTTCTGCAGTTCACAGATAGGTGGTCTGTGGGTAACCCAAGAAACAAAAGGCACCATACACTACCCAGTCTGCAGATGACCCTACAGGTGGGGGTTTCCTCATAAGCATAGCACTGACATGACAGGAATTAAAACATGTAGGACAGCCATATCCACACACACCATGTTAAACCAACATTACTCCAAATGCGGTATAGCAGCACTTACAGTCTGTAGTCAAGTCAGGTACATCCCCCTCCTGTGTGTTGGCCTGTTTCCACAATGTATGTTGTTAGAGGTAATTCCCCAATCCATCTGTGATGCTGTTTGCCAAACAACAGACCTAGTTCCTTAGAACAGTGAATGAAAAGGCCCTATGATGTTCCTAGATATTGGAGTGTGTTTCCATGCAATTGGCTATGGGAATGTTACCACAGCTGTTCCACATGCAATCAGCTAGAGGAGGGCTGCAATTCGTGCAGAAGCCATCAGCTGATCATGAGCATCACTTATAATACACATGCTGCTGCCTAAGCAAAGCAGGTGTAAGTCTCCACATCCACCACAGAGGGAGTAAGAGAGACAGAGGCAAAGATAAGTCAGGGAGGGGTGGAAGAGTACAATGTAAGCATCACACACCTACCAGTACATGGTATCAAACCACTGATTGACTATGTTTTGCTATCACATGTCTATGCTGTTATTGGATGCACCACATAGGTTACATGTTGAGGAGCCCTCCAAACGTATATGTGATGGTGAGTGAAATCTGCAACAGTGATATGGTAGCTAAATGGTAGGTGTAGTACATGTGCCTGTCTGCATAAACAAGTGTCAGCGTCAATACAGCCGCACTCTCACAGGGACCCACACACATTGACACACTTGACAGGGTCAGGAATACAACTCATCACTAGTTAGATTGCCACAACACAGTACTGTGTAGGTATCACATGCACCACAGGGGTTATACAGAGGTTATATGTGCAAAGGGTACATGAAGGTGTCTGACATCAGACATCATGCTTCAGTATGCCAATGGGGGTTGTAGTGAGTATGAATGTGGTCATAAGCATCATACACCACACGCATACAGACACAGGGTGCCAGTACTGACATGCATGGGGGCATTGTTTCACAGATGTGTAGTGGTTGACTGTGCCAGATGGCTATACAAGGCTAGGTGATGGGTATACATTGCCATCAGGTCACATGACAATAGTCTGCAATGTGGCTCACGGGTGTAGAGTCTGGATTTGCCCACACAGGTGGGTATTGTATTCACCATCCAGTCACCTGGGTAACTATTGTGTGTGACCATTGCTGTGCATTGCTTGCCATGTATGTGTTCCTCAGCCCATGACATGGACGGTGTCTTGAATGTGCATATCTCCCACATGCATGTACGGCGACATGTGAAACTGTACCTGGGGTGTCTGGCCCATCTTGTGTGCACAGATTGTTATCATCAGATGTGCCAATCCTGGCCTCATGTGGCAGGAACTGTTAATGGACAGCAGGTTGACCCTGCACCTACATTGATAGCATGATACAAGTATTCCCTGGTGTCAGTGGCATCTGTCCATACAGGGAATGTGTTTCAGGCATGGTATATCCTTTGTGGGTGACATTTGATGGCACCACAGGTGCTGCAGGTGTCCAGTGGGGAACATAGGGAAGGTGCACTGTCTGCATGTATGTGCCTATTGGACTGATGGACAGGGTGCCATGCCCTTTGTAGCCCACTGCAATCACACCATGATTACTATCAGTAGGCAATATGCAGGGTACTGCCAACATAGCAGTTGTTGCTTAGGCAAGTGTGTGTATGTGTGTGTGTGTGTGTGTGTGTGTGTGTGTGTGTGTGTGTGTGTGTGTGTGTATGAGACATGGGTTGAGAGTTTTCTCTGGGTAATACAAGGGTTGTTAACTTTGTTCACCTGGCCTTGATGTCACATGTAGGGGTATGGAGTTGAACCCCAGCCTTTTGGCTATTTCACATCTGTTATCCCTATATGGTGGACATTGTGACATATAGTAGGGACACCATATAAGAGATTTGCAAAACCCGCTCCACAGTGAGTCCAGCTGTTACACATGCCCAGCCACCTCCACACAGGATATGAATGACAAACACAGACATCTGACATGTCTCCTACCTAACTAGTTTATTACACTACAGCACTATGCAGTTATAGGATGCGCCATGGAGATTACTAGAATACTCCTTCCCCAAGTTGTATTTCACAGTGAATGATATGAGCAGGATTATGGCATTTGAATTGTAGTGTGAATGACTAGCCTTAACAGCATTGCTCCCTCCACAGACATAGACACACACACACACACACACACACACACACACACACACACACACACACACACACACACACACACACACACACACACACACACACACACACACACACTCACAAACATCCACACCTGCCATGTGTGGGGATAGAACCCATACCAGGGTTCTATATCACACTGCAGCATTAAACTGTAATAGGACATGCCACGGAGATTATTGGAGTACTCCTTTCCCAAAGGATTATTTCACAGTGAATGACATAAGCAGGTTTGCCAAAGTAAGGAATTTGAATTGTAGTGTGTGTGACTAGACTAAAAAGCATTGCTCCCTACACAGACATAGAAACACACACGCAAGCATCTACACCTGCCATGTGTGGGACTAGAACCCCTACCAGAGTTCTATATCATACTACAGCATTATGCTGTAATAGGACATGCCATGGAGATGACTAGAATACTCCTTCCCCAAAGGTGTATTTCACAGTGAATGACATTAGCAGGATTGCCAAAGTAGGGGATTTGAATTGTAGTGTGTGTGACTAGCCTAAAAAGCATTGCTCCCTACACAGACACATCCACACCTGCCATGTGTGGGTATAAAACCCCTACCAGGTTTCTATATCACACTACAGCATTATGCTGTAATATGACGCACCACGGAGATTACTGTAGTACTCCTTTCCCAAAGGTGTATTTCACAGTGAATGACATCAGCAGGATTGCCAAAATAGGGCATTTGAATTGTAGTGAGTGTGACTAGCCTAAAAAGCATTGCTCTCTATACTGACAGGGACACACACACACACACATACACACACACACACACACACACACACACACACACACACACACACACACACACACACACACACAGTTGCCACATCTGGGATTAGAACTCCTACCTAACTAGTTTATCACACTACAGCAAGTAAGCAGTTATAGGACGCACCACAGAGATTACTGGGCTACATCTTTCCCAAAGGTGTATTTCAAAGTGGATGCCCTGAGCAGGCTTGTCATAGTAGGGTTATGGGAAGGGCAGTGTGTGTGCATGGGCCATAACCCATTCATCTAGAGGTTGACACACCACTTGAGGGCACACACAGGGTTATATTCCCCAGGTACATGTATACAGCTGCTACATAACTACTTCCTTATACAGTCATATTGCACAGCTAGCACTTGCACCACATAGTCTGTAATTCTGACGGATACCAGTGGCTAATGTCTACAGTGAGTGACATTTACAACTCATGTGGTTGTAGCCATTTGGCTGTATGCTGGGTGAGACAGGCCTCATAATGGATGGCTCCTTGTCACAGTCACTCTCTTCCACACATCTATGTACATCTACTTTTGGCTTATTATAGTGTGTTGCCTTGGATATATGTCTGTATTCCTATCCACTGTGTGTGCAAAGCATGACTGTTGCATACTGTGGAGTGTCTGCACTAACATTTGCAACTGCCAGATATGTGTGGTCCACTGTTGTTTGCAGACATGGGCTTCATTTGTTTGTGTGTGGGCATGCCCACTATGCCCTTCTGTATTGAATGTGTGGATCAATTCCAGGTAGTTTGTACTCCAGTGCAGACCTTTGTGTTGTACACCTACAGGAAGAAAACTATTTCTGCAGGGTATCCGTCTATCATTTGGCAATATGGGGACAAACTGTTCAGGGGTTAGTTTGTACTGTAGGTGATTGTGTCTGTGCTGCTTCATCTACATGGTACTGCTGTTAGCAGAGATATTCAGATATGTGTACTGTTATACACTGTGATGTTTTTCTGTCCTCGTGTACTCTCAGGTGGACATTTCTGCTCACGGTGATGTCTTGGGGACAAGGGTGATTGCAACGTGTCCTGTATTGTGGGCAGACACCTACATATTTATGGTAAGTTATGCCATTCTGGAGGGGGAGCTGCAGACACTTGCTGCTGTTCTGTGTATCCGGTTCAGCACCTTGGTACAGTGCTGGCAGAGGATCCAATACTTGTACATACATCAACATGACAGTATGGGCTTATCTTGCTGTGGCAATACCTCACAGCTGTACAGATTCACACAGGTTACCCTGAGGCAGGGGCCATGAGTCAGGACATTACCCCTATTGTGGTGTACGGGCAGGTATGTAGCCACCCATTTATGTGTTTGCTGCCAGGGATAGTGTTTGCACACAGCTCTGTGTCAGACCTTGCACATTCCATGCTGCCCATGCTCCCACCCCCCCGTTATTCTAACATCATCCATACATTATGCATAGTTCTCTGATACTTTCCCTAAGGTAATCACCCCATCACAGCTGTGTGTTGGTGTTGGTACAGAGTTCATGCAGTGGGACATGGTGGATATGTTACTGTGGTTTGTCAGCGTGGCCTTGCATGTGACTTATGTGGAGTGTGTTATGTTGTTATTTGGGTGTCAATGACATAACATGCATTGGCAGTACATCTGAGACACGGACCCTTGGCAGAGGCCTGTGGGCCATTAGGTCTTGATACGGGCCAGATGTGGCAGGCCATTGCATTCTTTCAGTCCTACAGTCTCAGACTGCCATACAGTATATTCCCCTGGGGTGACAGGGTAGGTGTGCTAGGTGTTCATGCCAATACCTTCTATCAGTCTTGATCAGGTGCTGTGGATGCTGGCAGGGTGCTAACTATGGCTAGGGACACACCTGCATGGGACACCTGCACTGCATGCTGCATTCTTTCGCTATTGCCATATACAGGTGGGGTCATGTTGTACCCATTCCCCACAGCAGGGATACGAACAGAGAGGTACCTGTAGGTGATGTTTGCGTGAGCTGGGTGTATGTGTGCTATGGACACTACTTGCATCTGACACACAGATATGCATGGGGCATTCCAGTTATGCTGGCATGTGCAGGTACATCAGTTGTTTCCCAATATATCAGTCCTACCTCCTTTGTGATCTGCAAGTGTTCAGGCAGACAACACCGGTATCCCCTACTACAGGACAAGATAATGTGATGCATACCTGTATGTACAATTCCAAGGGTATCTCCATTTCACAGTGACAAAATATATACTGTATGCCTGGGGTACTTTCCCCTGTGTACTCTTTGTATATCTGGTCCAACAGCCATGCCATTTAGTCTTTCAGATGGTGACCCATATTACCACCATACATTTACAATGGCTTACTGCTAGCATGAGTTATACTGGTGGGAATTGTCTTTGAAACTGCAGTTGTGAGGACTTGTCCCTGTCATCAGCAGTAGTGGCCAATGGCCACCAGGTCTCACCTCAACATGCATACATACTGACCACTCTCACACAATATGATACACACACCAACCTAACACACACATACCTGTATATTGTGCAAATGCTACCACCTATCCTGCTACCTCGGACACCTCTATGCATCTGTGCTTCACTGGTATTATACCTACACATACATGTTACTACATTTCTACACAGGGTTGTGGGGGGCACACCTGACTGTTACGATGTATGTACATCAGATTGGGGGGAACACCAGACTGTTACTACATTTCTACGTAGTGTTGGGGGGAGCACACCTGAATGTTTATACATTCCCACATGGGATTAGGGGAGGGGGGCACACCTGCCTTTTACTACTTTTTTACACAGGAGTGGGGGAGGGAGCACACCTGACTGTTACTACATTTCTACACAGCATTGGGTGGGCACACCTGACTGCTCCTACATTTCTACACAGGATTGGGGGCCACACCTGACTGTTTCTACATTTATACATAGGATGGGGGGGTTCACCTTACACTTGTATACATTTGCTATGACTATACTGTTATGTCAGGTACTCCATTTCTTTCTGTATTCTATCCTATCATGCTGACTTGAGGCATATCACTGTACTACAGGTCTTAGCTTTGATTGACCTACATATTAGTTTCTGACTTCCTACCCTTCAAAAACTAACATCCCATTGCCTGACCTGCTGTAGTCTGTCTGTGTAAGCCTTGGGGGGGGGGGGGTTACCCATAGGCATCATTCAGAGGTCATAGCACAGCCATTGCTTGTAGTTGTCTACACCTGTCCTGCTGGCTGAGACTGTTATTGGGTATGTGAACCTTCCTGACTGGCATGTGTCAGTTGTATGGACACACATATGGCCCAGCACATTTCCTGCAGTGGGTTTTGTCACCCTGTGTAGTACTGGCTACTATGGTGACACCAGTATTTGTTACAGATGTCATGGTACCACTATAGGTCTCTACTATCTGCTGGCATACCATTCAGCCACCCGATTCCCTTGCATGCTCACATCCATACCATAGATACCGGAAACACCACATTCTACTCCATTTGGCAATTGGTAGGTTGAGTGACTTACCCTGTGGGTGTGCCAGTAGGGTGGTGCTGCAGGGCTGCCTATGTTGGATGCACATAGTACACTCCCTACACATGGTTGAGCACAGGCAGTGTCATGTTTGGCATCCCTTTTACTGGATGTGCGAGTCAGAGAGAGGTGTCATTCCCTGGGTCCCTCCTGTGTCCGTGTATGTGCTACGCGTTGTCTCTTTGCCAAGGCCAGGGCATACTGGGTACACCTCCTTCTGCCTACTGGGGCAGGCTCAGGTTGTTCCTCCTCCAAGTCACTCTGTGCCTGTACAAGCCTTGGCAATGGTGGGGGGCTGTGTGGCCCTGCCTCATGCTGTTCCTGCTGCAGCTGTTTCTGCAGGATCATATTGTGTAGCATGGCACATACGATGACAATTTGGGTGCATGTAGCTCGTGAGTACTGCAAGGCTCCACCGGATGTGTCCAGGCACAGGAAGCATGACTTGAGCATCTCAAACACAAGCTGTATTATAATTCTGCTCTGTGCGTGTGCCTCATTATGGAGTTCTTGTTCTGCTGTGTGTGCATTTCTGATGGGTGTCATCAGCCATGGCTCCAATGTGTATCCAGCATCCCCCACTAGGTGACTGTAAGGGATGTCCCCACTGACAAATCTCTGGTACAGCTGTGTGAGATACCAGATGTGGGAATTGTGATAGCTTCCAGGGCAGCCAGCACACACATTCATTATTATGCCCTGGGCATTGCACATGACCTGGCAGTTGATGGAGGGGAAGCCCTAGCGGTTGATGTAGACCCTACCCCACTCACCGGGTGGTGCTTTGATGCATATGTGCATGCAGTCTATAGCACCCACTACCTCAGGGTATTCTGCTATTTGGTGAAAGAGATGCATATTGCTGGTGGAGTACCCTGGATGCTGATGCCTGTGAGATCTCCATAATATCCTCACTTGGTCTTTGTAAGGTACCTGTAGCTAGTATTCTTAGGCCTACACATACCTTGGTATCCACTGGGATGGGTTCCCCTCTGTTAGTTCTGTGTGTCAGGCATGGCTGGCACAGCTCGACAATTTGCTGTAAGAGGTCCCTGTCCACCCTATAGCACTCCACTATCTCCAGCTCATGTAGCCCGTGGTAGGTTACCTTGGTTCTCTACACTTTTCTCTGTCTCCTCACTGTGGGTTGGTCAACAGCATTCACATCCTCATCACCCTCAGCCTCTTCCACATGTTGTATGATAGCTATTACAGCCCCTATTTTGTTGTTTTGTTTGTTAAAACTTCCCCGCTTGTATACATTGGTGGTGTAGAGTATGGGAAAAAACAGAGGGAAAGGTGTTTGCATTGTTTATAGTAGTGTTCTTGGCTGGGCTGGTCTGCTGCCTGTGTAATTGGCTGATTCTAATACATTTCACCTGCCAGCTATGCTAGTTCTCCTAGATTACCTTTCTACTGCTGTTTTCCCTTCCCATTGCCTTCCAGTTTAAGCCCAGGAGTGCACTGCGCAAACACAGTGCTCAAATGTGCACAGAGCTGCTATTTCCTGGTTTACTTTTTTCCCCTTTAAAACCCGGTGCACGGCACGCACACGTGCTTAGGCAATGTAAAGAATGCTAGGCAACCGTAGACACAGCTAGGAGCTAACCCGAGCCACAGGGCTCTAGTCCACTTACAGTATGCCTGACACATCCCTCTATGATGTCAGCTAACTCATAGGCTTGCACCAAGCTATTCCTGCTACTGTTGCGAGCTGCCTAGCATTCAGCGGAAATCTGGGATTCACTATCATTCCCCTCATTTGCATAGGATTGCCTGCTAATGCATAGTTACATGTCCTACACTGAGCCCCCCCCCCCCCCCCTTAGCAACCACTATATTCACTGGCCATGTTGTCTTCTACCTGCCATTGAGTATAATGGCAGAATAGTAATTTTGGTTAGAATGCTTATTTAAGGTATTTTTTTCTTATTTTCCCCCGATCCCATTTGTGTGCCGCTGCCCTACGCTTAAACAGCCGAGATCAGCTAAAAAAACTTAAAAGTTGATTTTTTTTTCAAGTGTTTTCCATGCCAATGGCCCTTATAGTTGGCCATTGGCATGCTTTCTACATGATATCCACCCTTTGTTTGGAGCTGTCATGGCTCCATATTTGCAAAAATGTACTCCGTTACTGGTGGAGTACATTTCTGCAGATTACACTAGTCCTGCACGACCTGTTTCCAGCTTCCTGGATTGCAAATTCATCTCATTTGCATGGGTTTCTCCTGAAAATGGGGTGATTTGCATATAGGGGTTGAGTCCGTTCAGGACTAGTGCAGGGGCGTTCGTGCACGCCCCTACAGGTTATTCCTGGATCGCACAGCAGACATATTGCTTGCTGGAGCTCCTGCCCTAGTCCTGCATGCCGTGCAGGGCTTGCAGAATCTGGGGGACACTGTTGTGCAATTACTTATTGTACACTTGTTTGGCTATTAAAGGACTATCACTGGAATGACTGACATAACATGAACATATAGTGTTAACTTTGTCATATGCTGCCAGCTGCTCTTATTTTTAGAAGAAGGTTCATTCGAAAATTATGAGTAATTTATTTATTTATTTATTTTATTTTATTTACTTTTGTTTACCAGGATAGTCCAACTGGGTGAAAGCCCAGAGTTAAGTTATAAAAAAATTTCAGTAAACACTAGATACAAGTTTCAAAATTTTTCAATAAACTCTAAATGCACACATCATGAAAATACACATTGAGTGACAGAGATTCTGTTTTTACAAAGTAATTTCAGGTTATTCATACAATTCTGGTAAGAATGCAATCCAAAATGCAGGCTAAAGAGAAGTAAAAAAATATTAATAGACTACGGATGGAGGGGCATGATTTTCAGTCTGAGAAGTGCATAGTGTAGTAATGATCTGAAAAATTATGTTGTTTCATTTTAAAAGAATTTGTGACTCACACGACAAGGGGAAAGAGTTATTTGTTTATCTGATTATCATAGATATCAGATAGCTTGGTTTAGTATAAAATTAAAATGTCTTTAATTATCCTAGAGTGCTGGCCTTTGTTGCTTTCATGTCCTCTGTTCTTCTTGTGTACCAAGATCTCATATTTCTGTTCTTTGTTTTCATTTACTTTGAATTAAAGATCTGCATGTTGTTCCATAGGTAACTTGGATGACCTGAGTGTCATGTTCCACAACTGTAGTTCTTGCAACTTTATTACTGAGGTTATGCATTATTAAAATGTCTCATTCATGTAGTCATGAATGTGTCCGTGGTAGAATTCCTTATCATGAAATCTTAATCCTTTTGAATAACTAAAACAGTTAGTGTCTTCAATGGATGGTTACACTGTATTGCATCTTCATGTTTTAGTATTTTTAGTAATCCTGATGTAAACTAATCTGTAGCCTTAGTGTTTTTTTCATATGCAGTCAGATAAGAAGGGTATGAAGGTCCCACTGAGATCACAGACAGCATGACCAAAGGTATCCATATGCACCAAGTTGTGCTGTAGTGTCACATGACAACTGTTCACAGAATACTTTCAGTGCTGTCAAAAACACTGATGGCCAAGACGTTTAAGTCAAGCAGTTAGCACAGTATAACAGTTAAAACAGTGGATTTGGTCTATGTTAAAACAGTAGATTGTCTATGAATTTTTAAAAAGCTGCTTCCTGTAGTACAGAGTTAGTTTCCCAAGCCTCCATCTGTGTACTGTGTGACTCTGAGCAAGTCGCTTAACTAGACAGTGCAATATAGAAACTGCAAAATAAATCAAATAGTGTAAAAAACACCAAAACTTGTTAAAATTATAAAATAATAAAAATCCAACCACGTAAATGAGGCGTCAATTTATTGTAAACCACCAAAAACTCTATGCTATTTGGATTTAGCGAAAGTGCTTAGTCTTTTTGGTGGTTTACAATAAATTTACGTTTCATTTACATGGTTGGATTTTTATTATTTTATAATTTTAGCAGTATAGAAACTGGTTTAAGCTCATCACTTGTCTACAGTCCTGCATGCCATATAACTACCTATGAACCTAGCTAACATCCCAGTCATTATGAATGCAGTAGTGATGTTTTTGTAATTGCAGTGAAAAATATATTTTTATGAGTACTTATTAACAGTAACACTACAAGATAATGTACATGGCAGCCTTGACTAAAAAAAAGCAGACCTTGCTAACAGAAAGTCTTGTTTGCTTATTAAACTGTTTCCTTTGTGCAAGCAGTGCTACATAACCGAGTCTGTGTTATGGTATAAAAATTACAAGATATAAGTGAGATGATCTAGCTGCAGGAACCTTTGGACCATGCATCTGAGATACTAAGACAATTTGACAACTTTCTCCAAGCATCAGTGCAATCCCTCTTTTGTTGTCCCTGGCCCATGCAATTGGTGGTTTTGGAGGATAATCCACCAGTTCTTCCTTATCACCTATATGAAATAGCTCAACATTTAGATAGCAGGATTTGAAATTTTAAACTTTAAAAGTGTTTCAAATTTTTATGATTGTCTTGGAATTTTATCATGCTTCCTGATTCATATTCACTTAGTATTGATCCTTGCTTCAGTCACAGATGGATGCCCTTGCAGTAAATAAATAATGGTGGCCATTGGCAGCTGGTGATTAAAATGCAAAGGGGAGGGACAGCAAGAAAGAAATAATTGGGTAGGGCTTATAGACTCTATTATGGCAGGTCAATGTCCACTACCTGTGATCAAATAATTCACTTTCATCCACAGACTACCTCAGAATGTATCCACTACTATAAACAATTTATTGACTACACACACCACAGATGTCTGACTGCAATCAACAAGATCAGACTTAGGTGAAATGGAGCCCTAGACAAATTACTTCATGGGCCTTTCTGTTGTACTGCAGTCCCCCTGTACCTCATCAGTGTCCTTCCCCTGTTTCCCCCTCATCCTGGTAAAACACCATCCAGAAAGATTACTGATTGTTTGTTGTTTCCCACTTTGGGTTTCATTTTAGCTCCCCCTCCATACTTTTAACACACTCTAACTGAACAAGACTCCACTGTCATAAGTTTGGTGTAAGTAATTAAGTTAAGCCAGGGGTCTAGAGTTCTAGATGCTCTGAAGTGCATCACAGAGATTTTTTTTACAATCATTTGATCAAATGATAGGCTGAAAAATCATAAATAAGGAAAGGAATTCAACCTTATTTTTTTTATTTCACCAACAAAATAAGTTGTATCTAAAGCTTATTTTGCAAAGCTGACAAAATAGTATTTCCACAATAAAACGAGTGTACAAATGGTTGAAAGGATTTATATATATTCTTGCTGGGAAAAGTGCCTACCTTTTCATCAATCCAAAAATATAATTATCTTGTATGTACCCCTCTGGCGTTAGATTGGAATGAAAGTAAATGCACAAATGGCCAAAGGCAATTATATACTGAAGGTCTGGGAAGAGGAATGAAAGCATGTTGATAAAAAATCCACACAGAGACTGGGAGTTCATGTAGATTCCACACAGAAGGAATCACAGCCAAAAACTTAACCGAACCAAAAGTTATTAAATGAAAACACTAATTGGTACACAATCATCTTAATATTAATTTGATATTAAACATATTCTGTCCAGGTCTTGACAGATTTATTGGGTACAATTCTTATGTCTGTCTGTAATTGAAAGTGTACAAATATCATGTCCAACTTGCTACTTTTAGAGACCCTGCAAAGTCATTTTTCATCCCAAATAATCTCCATACTAATTAATTACAACCACTTTATTGACTTTGTACACTTAAGATATGTGAATTACAATCACTTTATTGACTGTGAACACCTCAGATATCTGATTATGTTAAAAAGTAGCCACAGTAAACTATTCCAGCTTAACTATTCCAGCTTTACATTCTTTGATTTCCTGTCCTTGCATATTTAAACTGGTGCATGTGAAATAATTCCTGCTTTAAAACTTCAGCTTGGCAAGCTAAGAACTTGGTTATATTCAACTGGACGTATAAGAGAATTTAAGTACCTTTTTATGCACTTTTTTTTTTAAAAAAATACAGTATTTAAATTGATTTAAACTGTGTATGAAGGAGTGTTGAAGGAATTTTTAACTGGTTATTCTGCTCTTCAGTAACTTGAACTAAAAGCTAGTGTTGGCTGAATTTTGTTATTTGCTAGTAATTACAGGTGTGGGGGTAGCCACATTCTTTGATTTCCTGTCCTTGCATATTTAAACTGGTGCATGTGAAATAATTCCTGCTTTAAAACTTCAGCTTGGCAAGCTAAGAACTTGGTTATATTCAACTGGACGTATAAGAGAATTTAAGTACCTTTTATGCACTTTTTTTTTTAAAAAATACAGTATTTAAATTGATTTAAACTGTGTATGAAGGAGTGTTGAAGGAATTTTTAACTGGTTATTCTGCTCTTCAGTTATTCCCACCCACCCGCCCTGTTTTTGTTTTGGTGTTAATCTTAGTGGCATTGAAACTGACCGCCCCTCAGCCTGCCTCTGGGCCCATCTCATTTGCTCACTCAACTGAGTGCAGTGAGATCATATTCTGATTTCAGGCACTCCTACTGTGTACAAAGAGAGCATCTGGGAAATAGAAAAAAAAAAAATTAAGCTTATTTCCTGCCTTTCTTGTTAAGTGGTACAGACTATTTGTAGGCTTCTGAGCCCCAAGCCCTTCTGTGTTTGAGGAAGCCTTCTAGCTTGTTTTTTTTCTTGTAACTAGCCAGTTTTCTAGTTTCAGCACTCAAATCTGTTTCTTTGATCTCAGCACTTGTTCAGAAAAAAAAAAAAAAAAAAAAAAAATTTCATCTGCTTTTACTGTACTTGTGTTTTTACCTACTTCTTTTTACTTTTGCATCATCTTAAAATACTCAATTGTATTTATTACTGCTTGGTGTAACTCATTCTAAGCCTTTTGGTTTAAACACTTGGGCTTCGGACCAGTTAGTTGTTTTGCACTGAGAGGGTTTGTGGTCTGCACTGTTGTGGCAGAACAGGTAGCTTACATCCTTCTAGGTTGAGAACTGCTGATTGAGGGCTCAGTGTCTGTTATTCTAAAAGTGTATTAATTCTGGTTTAAGCACTTGGGCTTTCAAGCCAGTTATTTTACATTAAGAGGGTTCGTGGTCTGCACTCTTGTGGGAGGAGAGGCTGGACTCTGCCCTTCTGAGCTGGGAATTTCTGGTTAAAGGCTTATAGTGCATGCATATCTGAACTGTTTCTTACTGAAGTTGGTGCGGCTTGTTTGCTGTGGCATAGACTGGATTCAGGCCTGCTGGATCTAGCTTTGTTTGTGTAACTTGAGCACTAATCCAGACATTCTCTAAAGTATTCAATGGTATTTATTATTGCTTGGTTGTAACTTGATTAAAGTGTAGCTATCATTCAAGTCTTTTGGATTAAGCACTTGGGCTTCAGACCAGTTTTACATTAGGAAGGTTTGTGGCAAGCACTGTGGTGGCAGGACAGGTAGCTTTCATCCTTCTAAGTTGGGAACTGCTGATTGAGAGCCCAGTGTCCAAGTGTATTAGTTCTGGTTTAGGCACTTGGGCTTCAGGCCAGTTATTTTACATTAAGAAGGTTCGTGGTCTGCACTCTTGTGGGAGAAGAGGCTGGACTCTGCCCTTCTGAGCTGGGAATTTTCTGGTTAAAGGTTTATAGTGCCTGAATATTTGAACTGTATCTTACTGAAATTGGTTCACCTTGTTTGCTCTAGCATAGACTAGATCCAGGCCTACTGAATCTAGCTTTGTTTATATGCTTGTTGTTTGTTTGCTTGTTGTTTCCTGGAAGCTAATTCCACCTAATCGCAACTTCTCAGCTTCTGTGGATCACTAGTGATATCTGCATTGCTTACTGTACTTATTTCCTTGTTTCACTTGAAAGAAAGTTACTGTTTGTCGTTTTGCATTTAGTTACTTGTAACACATTGCACTCAAGTTACCTGGCACTTGCTCACTAAAGCAATTATATAAGTCAGCACTAAAAATTAAAAGCACTACACCCTCACTCCCCACTGGCCCTTGTTTTCAATTAAGGATTTCCCAATATTATTCTAGCATGTCCAAAGGTCAGTTGTCAATCTCCTCTCCGGTCCAGCTGGTGAATCTGGGAATCTTGAGGCAATGTTATAACTGCCTCATGTACACAGACAACCCTCTCCTCCTCCCACATAACACAAATACTTGCGAGAGATGCAGCTATTTAGCCAAACTGGAGGCTGAGCTCTCTCAACTCAGGACTGGCAAGACCAGACAGGAGGAGAAGGCAACTACACACACCACAAAACCAGCCTCACATAATGCTACCACTCCACTGAATCAAACACATAAACTCACAAAGACATACTCGAGGCTCTGAGTAAAATTTACCTAAACAGCAGAGGCCTCCAAAGCAGACACCCAAACAACTGCTACCTCAAGACACCCCACAAGCAACACATAAACCACAAAAGCAGTGTGCAAAGCAGTCACAGCCCTTAAGGCCAAATACAACACCAAACATACTTGTCATAGGTGACTCCATAGTCAGACACACTGACGTCCCACTCACCAGGCTGAACAAGGAGAGGGTCACAGTAAGCTGCCTATCGGGCGCTAGAATCCGCCACATAACACAAGCACTGGTCACTCCACGGCAAGTACAAATATGACACAGTCATTGTCCATGCTGGTGTGAACGACCTGAGACGCACCTCCCTGGACTACATGAAAAGAGACATAGAGGAGCTCTCTGATTATGTAGCCCAGGCAGGTATGACCCTAACCCTGAGCAGTATCCTTCCTTCACCAAGAATGATGCCACAATATAGAGACAAGATGATCAGCTTTAACAATTGGCTTAATGTCTGGTGTCATTCAAAGGGGATCCAGTGTCTGTCTGCCTGGGATGACATGCTTGACAAGCCACGCTGCTCGCAAGGGACGGCTTGCACCTGTCACCCTGGGATTCGGATATTGGCTAAGGCTCTTGCCACCCCATAGTGCCTTTTTAGGCAAGGCTCAAATTCTAAACCTACCACCCTAGAAAACAAAAATGGGAAGAAATTGAGGGTAATGCTGCTCAATGCCAAAGTCTAAATCTCAAAATGCACGCACTCGAGGCCCTTCTCAGTATGGAGAACATCGATGTCTGTGCTGTAACTGAAACCTGGTTCAAGGCTCCTGAGAGCACCCGGCACTATTAGGTTTTACCTCATATCATGCGTTCCGGCCCCAAAACCCGGACCACTCCACAAAAGGAGGGTGTATCCATATTCATAAAGGATACTCACACCTCCAGGTTGGTGGCAACGCATGAAGCTTCGAAACCATCCAGGTGCAACTAACCATAGGCAAAACTGCTCTACAAATTGTAGCATGCTACAGGCCACCCTCTCAAACTCAGGAACCCCACACAGCCTTCCTGAAGACACTGGAGGGTATAAATGTATCTCCAAACACCATCATATTGGGTGACTTCAACTACCCGAATATAGACTGGGAACATTACTCAAGCCCTAACTTTCTAGCCCAACGGTTCCTGGAGTTCATAAATTCAAATGCCATGGAACAGCTAGTCACTGTTCCCACGAGAGGAGAAAATATACTAGATCTCATTGTCACAAACATGGGGACAAAATGCTCCACACCGAAGTATATCCCTCATTGGTGAGATCTGATCATAAACTAATCTCACTGGAAATCCACATCCCGCCCACCCCAAACAAAAGACCATAGTGAAGAACTTCTCTAAAGCAAACTTCACACTACTCAAGACTGGTGTGGTATCCTTCAAGGCCCCTGAGTCAGAGGAAACCACAACCCAAGCTGCGGAAGCCCTTACAAATGCCTTCTATGAACACCTCCAGGACTGCATGGATCAGGCAATCCCAAATAAAACCAAGACTCTTTCCACAAAGGGCAAACGTCCAGTCTGGTGGACCCCAGCCATTAACAAACTTTACAATAAGAGGAGAAAGCTATTACATGATAGAACAAAATCCATAAAAGGGAAGTCACCCCTGATCATTATTAGTAAAATATACGAGCACTCATAAAATCAACTAAGGCCAATTTTGAAAGAAAAATTGCCATGGATTCAAAGGACAATCATAAGGCCTTTTTCAGCTATGTTAGGAACCTGGGTGGAAACTCACAGATATGCTCAGAATTAGTCCAAAATGATACAAAAATCACTGAACCCACAGACATTGCCAACATACTGGCAGACAGGTTCAGTGCAAACTTCACCCCTCTCCCCTAAAGGAGAGATAACTATCCCAGCCGAGTGTAGCCTCCCGGACATCTCAAATGCGCAGGTGAAAGCTGCTCTCTCTAAAGCTAAAAACACAGCATCAATGGGACCGGATGGTGTCCCCGGCTGTGTGCTACACGAGCTAAATGAGGAATTAAACCCGCACATAAGGCAGCTGTTTAATCTCAGCCTTACCACAGGATACGTGCCCAAGGAGTGGCGTGACGGCAACTGTGGTCCCACTCCACAAAGGTGGCCTCACGGACCCTGGTAATTACCGCCCCATAAGCTTAACAAGTCTAGTCTGCAAAGCTATGGAGAGGATCATAATGGAGCTCATAAACAAAGATATAGGGGACTTGCAGACATTGGACCCGACCCAGTTTGGCTTTGTCAAGGGAAGATCATGCCTTTTGAACTTGGTCGACTTCTTGAAATAGTCACCAAGGCCATTGATGAGGGAAAGGCAGTCCATACAGCCTACCTTGACCTTGCAAAGGCTTTCGACACAATACCCCACTCGGGTATTGTAGAAAAACTTACCAGCTTAAATGTAAACCCATATGTCACAAGATGGGTTGCAAACTGGCTTAAGGACAGAACCCACAGGGTTAGAGTTGCTGGCGCTGTGTCAGACTCCAAGCCGGTCACAAGTGGTGTCCCACAGGGCTCGGTCCTTGGCCCCCTATTGTTTGGCATCTACTTCTCAGAAGTACAGGCCAACATGGGAGGACTTTGGCTGACAAAGTTTGCAGATGACTGCAAACTGGGCCATAGTGGAAAGTGCATCGGACACGGATATCCTTCAGAAGGGACTCACGGAAACAGATAGCTGGTGCCAGAGCCATGGCCTGAAGTTAAACGCCAAAAATGTATAGTCATACCCTTCGGGAAAAACAAGGTAACCCCAAGCTACCATATAGGTGGCAATCCACTAAGCACAGAAGAGGTTATCAGGGACCTGGGGACCCAGGTTGACAGTGGCCTTTCTTTTGACACTCACATTGCTAAAGTGGTTAGAAAGACCTTCTACATTGCCCACCTGATCATGAAGGATTCACATCCAGATCTAGTGAGGTCATTGTTCCCCTGTACTCTTCACTTATCAGACCAATGATCGAGTACAATGCCCCATTCGGGATGTATCTCACCCGACATCTGCAGCAATTGGAGAGACCCCAAAAGTTCCTCACCAAAGGATAAAGGGACTCCAAAATCTGTCATATGCTGCCAGATTGAAGAAACTCCAGCTCTATTCAGTCGCATACCGTCTGCTCAGAGGTGACATGTGCCTGACATACAAGGCCATGTCCAACCCGGAATTAATGGACATGCTCCACCTCAAAAAATCCAAATCCACCAAAACCACTAGAGCAAGCGACTTAAACCTTAGCACGGATATAAATAGGACGTGCTGCAGGGATAGATTTATCACTCAGAGACTCCCTATGCTGTGGAATAAAATCCCGGTCCATGTGAGGCAGAGCACCTCGCTGACTCTGTTCAAGAGAAATCTAGACCTGTGGATGGGAGATCATAGGTTTACCCCGGGAATCATCTCTGGGTCACTGCTGGACAGAGGCATAACAAACTAATGGGCACAGTATTTTTTCATATAAGGGGTGGCGTAAGCCACAATAATTTGGGCTAGGCTTATAAATGCCTTAGGGCAGATAGCCTAGTATAAACCTATGAACCTATGAACCTATGAATGTGCACTGCTTCTGCAAAGCCAAAATAATGGCTGCTTAACTTGAACAAGTGACAATAGTGTTTAGGGCTGGATATATCACAAGGCATCCTAGGCAGCTGCATAGGCCTCTGTGCTGGCTGGGAGATCTGGCCAAGGTCATGCAAAATTAACTTAACAATTACCTTAAAAAATGTCTAGCCATGGAAATTACAGCTACTTGCATTCCTTTGATTTCAAAAAAAGTCACATAAGTTGCTACTACAGCTGTTTATTAAAAGGTCTGATCAGCTTAGCATACTTCTCCAGTCTCAAAGCATTTGCCAATATTTCTCTTTGGCTAATGAGAATGACACAGTGATAGCAGACTTCTAGAATTTGACACACAGATGATTTTAAAAGTCAGGGAAGTGTGTATGTGTGTGTGTGTGTGTGTGTGCGTGCGTGCGTGCGTGCGTGCGTGCGTGTGTGTGTGTGTGTGTGTGTGTGTGTGTGTGTAATGTCCAATTAGAGAGATTGTCTAGTTAAGTGATTACTGAGAGTCATGGAGACTCAAACTCTGTTCCTTAATTATGGTAGGAGAGGGCCATAATCCTCCACACCAACTGCTAGATCTGGTTTAACTACCACTTCCTTTTTAATGTTAATATTTTAACTATTAACTATGAATACATTTTATTTGCAGACATACAGGTGTAAAATGTGGATTGCTTGGCTGTAATAGCTGCTTCCTGTAGCACATGGTTTGATTCCTTCTACTTTCATTTGTCTTCCATGTGAATCTTCCAAATTATTTCACCAGACTATACTCCTGGGATGCTCCTGAAAAGACACACATGTGTCCAGTGGGCTGCACAGGCTATTAGCAAATGCTTTGCACATTTGTCTTTTAAATTCCTGTACCCCTCATTTACATGCTAGATAATACTTCAATATATGCAGTTTGAGTATGAATTCCAGCATGAATTTTGTAGTTTAATGGGTTGCCAGATGCATGTTCATTAAATTTTAGTTTTAAGGGAAGAGACATTTACTGTTGTTCATGCTAAATCTATTTTCAATATGAGAGTGTTTTGTTTGTTTAGAAAATGACTGTAAAATATGAAATAAAAGTTTTAAATGAAATCCAAACAACTGTGACAATTGTAACAGTAAAGAAGAAAACAGTATGTACACTGACAGATTTGAACAATCCCCCAGATTCAGCAAGCCCTGCATGGTGTGCAGGACTAGTGCAGGAGCTCCATCAGGCAATATGTCTGCCGTGCGATCCAGGAATAAGCTTTAGGGGCGTGTACGATTGCTCCTGCACTAGTCCTGTACGGACTCAGCCCCTGTATGCAAATTACCCCATTTGCAGGTGAAATCCATGCAAATGAGGTGAATTTGCAATCCAGGAAGCTGGCAGCTGGCCATGCAGGACTGGTTTAATCTGCAGAAATGTATTAACAGAATACATTTCTGCAAACTACAAAACGGAGCCATGACAGCTCCAAATAAAGGGTGGATATAATGTAGAAAGCATGCCAATGGCCAAAGGCATGGAAAACAGTTGCATAAATTATAAAATCAACTTTTATTTTTTTTAGCCAATCTCAGCTGCTTAAGCATAGGGCAGCTGCATGTAAATGGCATTGCACAAAAAATAAAATAAAAACGCTAAAATAAGCATTCTAACCAAAATCACTATTTTGCCATTATACTCGATGGCAGGCAGTAGACAACATGGCCAGTGAATAGTGGTTGCTAAGGGGGGAGGCCCTGTGTGGGACTTGTAACTATGCATCAGCAGGCAATCCTATGCAAATGAGGGAATGATACTGAATCCCAGATTTCCCCTCCATGCTAGTTAGCACCCTACAGTGTAAGAGCAGGAATAGCTTGGTGCAAGCCTAGGAGTTAGCTGACAATATAGGGGTGTGTGTCAGGCATACTGTAAGTGGATTGGAGCTCTGTGGCTCAGGTTTGCCCTTAGCTTAGCAGAGCTAAGCAAGGGGGTGTGTCTGAGGCTGCCTAGCACTCTTTATATTGCCTAAGCGGGTGTGAGCACCGGGTTTTAAAGGGAAAAAAAGTAAACCAGGAAATAGCAGCTCTGTGCACATTTGAGCACTGTGTTTGTGTGTCGAGGCCCCGGGCTTAAACAGTAAGTCAATGGGAAGGGAAAACAGCAGTAGGAAGGTAATCTAGGATAACTAGCATAGCTGGCAGGTGAAATGCATCAGAATCAGCCAATCACACAGGCAGCAGACCAGCCCAGCCCAGAACACTACTATAAAATATGCAAACACCTTTCCCTCTGTCTTTCCCACATACTCTACACCACTGGTGTATACAAGCGGGGAAATTTAAACAAACAAAAGCAACAAAATGATAGGAGGTGCAATAGCTATCATACATCAACATGTGGAAGAGACTGAGGGTGGTGAGGATGAGAATGCTGTTGACCAATCCACAGTGAGGATGTGGAGAAGAGTGTACAGACCCAGGGTAACCTACCAGGGGTTACATGAGCTGGAGATAGTGGAGAGATATAGGGTGGACAGGGATCTCCTACAGCAAATTGCTGAGCTGTGCCGGCCATGCCTCACACACAGAACTAACAGAGGGGGAACCCATCCCAGTGGATACCAAGGTATGTGTAGGCCTAAGAATACTAGCTACAGGTACCTTCCAAAGGCCAACTGGAGATATAATGGGGATCTCACAGACATCAACATCCAGAGTATTCCACCAATTCATGGACGCCATGTCAGCACATGCTAGTGAGCACGTATATTTCCCCAACGCCCGTGAGGCATTGGCCAGCAATATGCATCTCTTCCGCCAAATAGCAGAATACCCTGAGGTAGAGGGTGCTATAGACTGCGCGCACATATGCATCAAAGCACTACCTGGTGAGCGGGGTAGGGTCTGCATCAACCACAAGGGCTGCTTCCCCTCCAACTGTCAGGTCATGTGTGATGCCCAGGGCATTATAATGAATGTGTGTGCTGGCTGCCCTGGAAGCTATCACCATTCCCACATCTGGCATCTGATGCAGCTGTACCAGAGATTTGCCACTGAGGACATATCTTATGATCACCTAGTGGGGGGATGCTGGTTACACACTGGAGCCATGGCTGATGACACCCATCACAAATGCACACACACACAAACAAGAATTCCATAATGAGGCACACTCACAGACCAGAGTTGTAATAGAACATGTGTTTGGGATGGACAAGTCACGGTTCCAGTGCCTGGACATATCTGGTGGAGCCTTGCAGTACTCCCCAGCTACATATACTCAAATCGATATCATATGTGCCATGCTACACAATATGATCCTGTGGAAACAGCTGCAGCAGGGACAGCATAGGGCAGGGTCACACAGCCCCCCACCATTGCCAAGGCCTGCACAGGCACAGAGTGACTCAGAGGAGGAACAGCCTGAGCTGGCCCCAGTAGCAGAAGGAGGCATGCCCAGTATGCTCTGGCCTTGGCAAAGAGGAAACACATAGCACATACACTGACACAGGAGGGACCCAAGGAATGACACCACTCTCTGACTCAAACATACAGTAAAAGGGATGCCAAACATGACACTGCCTGTGCTCATCCATGTGTAGGGAGTGTACTATGTGCATCTGACATAGGCAGCCCTGCAGCACCACCCTCAATAGTAGCCCATACTACACATGGCAACAAAACCCACTGAAGGAATTGTGTTGGGCCACATGTGTGTCCATATGACTCACACACACCAGTCAGGGAGGTTCACATACCCAACAACAATCTCAGCCAGCATGTCAGGTGTAGACAAACACAAGCAAGGGCTGTGCTAAGGCCTCTGAATGATGGCTATGGGTAACCACCCCCACAGGCCTACACAGACAGACTACAGCAGGTCAGGCAGTGGTATGTTAGTTATGAAAGGTAAGAAGTCAGAAACTGATATGTAGGTCAATCAAAGCTAAGAGCGGTAGTACACTGATATGCCTCTAGTCAGCATGATAGGTTAGAATACAGGATGAAATGGAGTACCTGACATACCAATACAGTCATAGCAAAAGTGTACAAGTGTTAGGTGTGCCCCCCCCAATCCTATGTAGAAATGTAAAAACAGTTAGGTGTGCCCCCCATTCTTATGTAGAAATGTAGTAACAGTCAGGTGGGCCCCCAATCCTGTGTAGAAATGCAGAAACAGTCAGGTGTGCCCTCCTAATCCTGTGTAGAAATGTAGAAACAGTCAGGCGTGCCCCCCCAATCCTACGTAGAAAAGGAGTAACAGTCAGGTGTGCCCCCCCATTCCTATTTAGACATGTAGTAACAGTCTGGTGTGCCCCCCCAATCCGATGTACACATGTAACAGTCAGGTGTGCCCCCCCAATCCTATGTAAAAATGTAGTAACAGTAAGGTGTGCCCCCCTCCAATCCAATGTAGACATGTAGTAACATGTATGTGTAGGTATAATACCAGTGGAGCACAGATGACCTGAGGTGGCCAAGGTAGCAGGATAGATTGTAGCATGTGTACAATATGCAGGTATGTGTGTGTTAGGTTGGTGCATCTTTAATATTGTGTGAGAGTGATCAGTATGTATGCATGTTGAGGTTTGACCTGGTGGCCATTGCCCACTACTGCTGATGACAGGGCCAAGTCCTCATAACTGCAGTGCCAAAGATAATTCCCCCCAGTATAACACATGCCAGCAGTAAGCCATTGTAAATGTATGGTGGTAATATGTGTCACCATCTGAAAGACGGACATGGCATGACTGTTGCAGTAGATATATAAGCAGTACACAGGGAAAAGTACCCCAGACATACAGTATATAATGTGTAAATGTGAAAGGGACACACCCTTGGAATTGTACATACAGGTATGCATCACATTATCTGGGCTTGTAGTAGGGAGTACCAATGTCATCTGGCCGAATACTTGCAGATCACAAAGGTGATAGGACTGATGTATTGGGAAATGGCTGATGTTCCTGCACAAGCCAGCATAACTGGAATGCCCCATGCATATCTGTGAGTCAGATGCAATTAGTGTCCATAGCACACATGCACCCAGTTCAACCAAATGCCACCCACAGGTACCTCTCTGGTCGTATCCCTGCTGTTGGGAATGGGAACAATATGAAAGACGGACATGGCATGACTGTTGCAGTAGATATATAAGCAGTACACAGGGAAAAGTACCCCAGACATACAGTATATAATGTGTAAATGTGAAAGGGACACACCCTTGGAATTGTACATACAGGTATGCATCACATTATCTGGGCTTGTAGTAGGGAGTACCAATGTCATCTGGCCGAATACTTGCAGATCACAAAGGTGATAGGACTGATGTATTGGGAAATGGCTGATGTTCCTGCACAAGCCAGCATAACTGGAATGCCCCATGCAAATCTGTGAGTCAGATGCAATTAGTGTCCATAGCACACATGCACCCAGTTCAACCAAATACCACCCACAGGTACATCTCTGGTCGTATCCCTGCTGTTGGGAATGGGAACAATATGACCCCCACCTGTGTATGGCAATAGCAAAAGAATGCAGCATGCCATGCAAGTGTCCCATGCAGGTGTGTCCCTAGCTGTAAGTAGCACCCTGCCAGCATCCACACCACTTGATCAATATTGATAGAAAGTATTGGCATGAACACCTAGCACACCTACCCTGTCACCCCAGGGGAATATACTGTATTGCAGTCTGGGACTGTAGGACTGACAGAATGCAACGGCCTTCCACAGCTGGCCTGCGTCACCACCAAATGGCCTACAGGCCTCTGCAAAAGGCCTATGTCTCACCTGTACTGCCAATGTATGTTATGTCATGGACACCCAAATAACAACATAACACACTCCGCATACGCCAAATGCAAGGCCATGTGGACAAACCACAGTAACATGTCCACCATGTCCCACTGCATGAACTGTGGGCCAACACCAAAACACAGCTGTGATGAAGTAATAACTACAGGGAAAGTATCAGAGAATATATGCATAATGTATGGAAGATGATAGAATAATAGGGAGGGTGGGAGAATGGGCAGCATGGAATGTGCAAAGTCTGACACACAGCCGTATGCACATACTATCCCTGGCTGCAAACACAAACATGGGTGGCTGAAAACCTGTCTGTACACCACAATAGGGGTAATGTCCTCTCTTATGACCCATGCCTCTGCATAACCTGTGCTAATCTGTACAGCTGTGAGGTATTGCCACAGCAAGATAAGGCCGTACTGTCATGTCGATGGATGTACAAGTATGGGATCCTCTGCCAGCACTGTACCAAGGTGCTGAACTGGATACACAGACCCAGCAGCAAGTGTCTGCAGGTCCCCCTCCAGAATGGCATAACATTCCATGAATATGTAGGCATTTGAACACAATACTGGACACAGCTGCATTCACCTTGTGTTCCCCAGGACATTACTGTGAGCAGAACTGTCCACCTGACAGTACTTGAGGACATAAAACATCACAATGTATAACAGTACACATGTCTGAATATCTCTGCTAACACCAGTACCATGTAGCAGAAGCAGCACAGACACAATCACTTACAGTACACACTATCCATTGCACAGTCTGACCCCATATTGCCAACCGATTACAGATAACCTGCAGAAACAGTTTGCTACCTGTAGATGTGGAACACAAAGGTCTGCAGTGGAGTACAAACTACCTGGAAAGGATCCACACATTTAATACAGAAAGGTATAATGGGCATGCTCACATACTTAGAGTAATGAAGGGAATGCCAGACAACAACATACTGAAAGGTCATACTGGGCATGCTCACATGCTTAGAGAAATGAAGGCAATGTCAGACAACAACATACTGAAAGGTCATACTGGACATGCTCATACACTTAAACAAATGAAGGCCATGTCTGCCAACAACAGTGGACTATACATATCAGACAGTTGCAGATGCTAGTCCATACACTCCTCAGTATGCATCAGTCATGCTTTGCACACACATTGGATAGAAATACACACATATATCCAAGGACAACACACTATAATATGCCAAAGGTACACATACATAGATGTGTGGAAGAGAATGACTTTGACAAAGAGCCTTCCATCATGAGGCCTGTCCCACCCAGCACACAGCCAAATGGCTACAACCACATGATGTGTAAATGTCACTCACTGTAGACATTAGCCACTAGTATCCCTCAGCATTACAGACTCTGTGGTGCAAGTGCTAGCTGTGCAACATGACTGTACAAGGCAGTAGTCATCTAGCAGTTGTATACATGTACCTGCGGAATATAAACCTGCATGTGCCTGAGTGTGGTGTGTCTACCTCTAGATGAATGGATTATGGCCCATGCACACACACTGCCCTCTCCATAGCCCAACTATGACAAGCCTGCTGATGTCATTCACTTTGAAATACACCTTTGGGAAAAGAGTAGCTCAGTAATTTCTGTGGCGCATCCTATAACTGCATAATGCTGTAGTTTGATAAACTAGTTAGGTAGGAGTTCTAATCCCAGACATGGCAAATGTGTCTGTTGTAGGTAGCAATGCTCCTTAGGCTAGTCACACTCACTACAATTCAATTGACCTACTTTGGCAAGGCTGCTGATGTCATTCACTTTGAAATACACCTTTGGGAAAGGAGTAGTCTAGTAATCTCTGTGGCGTGTCCTATAACTGTGTAATTCTGTAGTGTGATAAACTAGTTAGGTAGGAGTTCTATTCTCAGACATGGCAACTGTGTGTCTGTGTAGGGAGCAATGCTTTTTAGGCTAATCACACTCACTACAATTCAAATGCCCTACTTTGGCAAGGCTGCTGATGTCATTCATTTTGAAATACACATTTGGGAAAGGAGTAGCCCAGTAATCTCCATGGTGCATCCTATAACTGCGTAATGCTGTAGTGTGATAAGCTAGTTAGGTAGGAGTTCTAATCCCAGACATGGCAACTGTGTGTGTCTGTGTAGGGAGCAATACTTTTTAGGCTAGTCACACTCACTACAATTCAAATTCCCTACTTTGGCAAGGCTGCTGATGTCATTCACTTTGAAATACACCTTTGGGAAAAGAGTAGCCCAGTCATCTTCATGGCGCATCCTATAACAGCATAATGCTGTAGTGTGATATAGTAGTTTCGTAGAGCTTTTATTCCCAGACATGGCAAGTGTGGATGTTTGCATGCGTGTTTCTTTGTCTGTGTAGGGTGCAATGCTTTTGAGGCTATTCACAGTCACTACAACCTCCACTGCCCTACTTTGGCAAGCCTGCCAATGTCATTCCCAGTGAAATACACCTTTGGGAAAGGAGTAGCCCAGTAATCTCTGTGGTGCATCCTATAACAGCGTAAAACTGTAGTGTGATATAGTACTTTGGTTGGAGTTCTATTCCCACACATGGCAAGTGTGGTTATTTGTGTGTGTGTTTCTTTATCTGTGTAGGGAGCAATGCTTTTTAGGCTAGTCACACTCACTACAATTCAAATGCCCTACTTTGGCAAGCCTGCTGATGTCATTCCCTGTGAAATACACCTTTGGGAAAGGAATAACCTAGTAATTTCCATGGTGCGTCCTATAACAGCATAATGCTGTAGTGTGATATAATACTTTGGTAGGGGTTCTATTCTCACACATGGCAAGTGTGGATGTTTGTGTGTGTGTTTCTTTGTCTCTGCAGGGTGCAATGCTTTTGGGGCCATTCACAGTCACTACAACCTCAATTGACCTTCTATGGCAAGCCTGCTGATGTCATCCCCAGTGAAATACACCTTTGGAGAAGGAGTACTCGAGTAATCTCTGTGGCACATCCTATAAATGCGTAATGCTGTAGTGTAATAAACTAGTTAGGTAGGAGTTGTAATCCCAGACATGGCAAGTGTGTCTGTGTTTGTCATTCATATCCCATGTGGAGGTGGCTTTGAGTGTGGACTCATTGTAGAGTAGGTTTTACAAGTTTCTTATATGGTGGCCCTATGATATGTCACAATGTCCACCTTACAAGAATAACAGATGTGAAATAGGCAAGAGGCTGGGGTGCAAATCCATACCCCTACATGTGACATCAAGGCCTGGTGAATAAAGTTAGCAACCCTTGTATTACCCAGAGAACACTCTCAACCCATATCTCATACACAAGCACACTTGCCTAGGCAACACCCGCTATTTTGGTAGTACCCTGCATATTGCCCACAGATAGTAACCATGGTGTGATTACAGTAGACTACAGAGGGCATAGCACCCTGTCCATCAGTACAATAGGCACGTACATGCAGACAGTGTGCCTTCTCTATGTTCCCCACTGGACACCTGCAACACCTGTGGTGCCATCAAATGTGACCCACAAAGGACATACCATGCCTTAAACACATGCCTTGTATGGACAGATGCCACTGACACCAGGGAATACCTGTATCATGCTATTAATGTAGGTGGAGGGTCAACCTGCTGTCCATTACCAGTTCCCACCGCATGAGGCCAGGACTGGCACATCTGCTGATGACACTCTGTGTACACAACATGGGCCAGACACCCCAGGTACAGTGCCAAATGTCACTATACATGCATGTGGGATGTGTGCACATCCCAGACAGCATCCATGTCATGGGCTAAAGAACACACACATGGCAAGCATTGCACAGCAATGGCCACACACAATAGTTTCCCAGGTAACTGGATGGTGAATACCATACCCACCTGTGTGGGTCAATCCAGACACTACACCCCTGAGCCACACTGCAAACCATTGTCATGTGGCCTGATGCCAAGGTACACCCTTCACCTAGCCTTGTATAGCCTTCTGGCACAGTCAACCACTACACACCTGTGAAGAAATGCACGCATGCATGTCAGTATTGGTACCCTGTGTCTGTGTGTGTGGTGTATGATGCTTTTGACCACATTCACATTCACTACAACTCCCATTGGTATACAGAAGCATGCTGTCTGATGTCAGATATCTTCACATACCCTTTACCCATATAAGCTCTGGATAACCCCTGTGTTGCATGTGATACCTGCACGTTACTGTATTGTGGCAAACTAACTAGTTAGGAAGTGTATTCCTGACCCTGCCAAGTGTGTCAATGTGTGTGAGTCCCTGAGAGAGTGTGGCTGTGTTGACACTGACACCTGTTCATGTGGACAGGCATGTGTACTACATCTACCTTATTGCTACCATATCACTGTTGCAGACGTCACTCACCATCACATATACGTTTGGTCAGCTCATTAACATGTAAGCTATGTGGCACATGCAATAACTGTATCGACATGTGATAACAATACATAGTCAGGGGTTTGAATCCCTGTACTGAAAGGTGTGTGACGAAAACATACTTAGGTATTACTCTCCCACCCTCTCCCTGACTTACTTTGTCTCTGTCTGTCTCTCTCACTCCCTCTCTGGTGGATGTGGAGAGCTACACCTGCTTTGCTTAGGCAGCAGCTTGTGTTTTGTAAGTGATGCTCATGATCAGCTGATGGCCTCTGCATGAATTGCAGCCCTCATCTAGCTGATTGCATGTGGAACAGCTGTGGTAACATTCCCATAGCCAATTGCATGTAAACACACTCCAATATCTAGAAACATCATGTTGGTGTTGGGCCTTTTCATTCCCTATGAGCAGGACCTAGATCTGGTGTTTGGCAAACAGCATCACCGATGGATTTGGGATTAACCTCTAACGACACACACTGTGGAAACTGGCCAACACACAGGAGGGGGATGCACCTGACATGACTGCAGAATGTAAGTGTTGCTATTCTGCATTTAGAGTAATAGGTTCATAGGTTGGTACTAGGCTATCAGCCCTAGAGCCTATACAAGCCTAGCCATAACAATTCCCTGGCTATTTCTTCCCACAGGGTTTACTTCCCTGGACTTTTGTCTAGCAGGGTGACTGACATGATCCCCGGGGTGAATTTCCTTTCTCCCATCCAATCGTCAAGGTTCCTTTTGAAGAGGGCCAAAGAGACACTCTGCTTGACATGTATGGGCAATCTATTCCAGAGTCTGAGGAGTCTCTGGGTCAGGAACCTATCCCTCCAGCATGTTTTCTTTATTGTGATGACAAAGTTTAGATCCCTGGAGCGTGTAGCTCTGAGGGATTCGGATTTCTTTAAATGTAGAATGTCCAATAGCTCTGGGTTTGACATGGCCTTGTATGTTAAGCAGAGATCACCTCTGAGTAGATGATATGCAACAGAGTATAGCTGGAGTTTTTTAAGGTGGTCAGTGTAGGCATCTGCTTTAGGCCTGTGATTCTTTTAGTGAGGTATTTCTGCGGCCTTTCCAGTTGTTGCAGATGTCTTGAGAGGTACATACCAAACGGAGTGTTGTATTCTATAATGGGTCTAATGAGGGATGAGTACAGTGGGACAATGACCTCCTTTTTTCTGGATGAAAAGCCCTTAGTGATGAGGTGTGCCACATAGAAGGATTTCCTGACTGCTGTGGCGATGTAGTTATCGAAGGTGAGACCACTGTCCACCTGTGTCCCTAAGTCTCTTATCACACTTTCGGTGTTTAGTGTACTGTCACCTATATGGTAATTCATGGATACATGTTTTTTCCCAAAGGGGATAACTATACATTTCTCGGCATTGAGCTAGAGCCCATGGCTCTGGCACCAAGCATCTGTTTCTGTAAGGCCCTTTTGTAGAATATCCACATCATTTGGGGACTCAATAATGTCTCCCAGTTTGCAGTCATCTGCGAACTTTGTTAGCCAGAGTCCCTTAGTGCTGGCCTGTACTTCAGAGAAGTAGATGTCAAACAAGAGCGGTCCCAGGAATGAACCCTGAGGTACTGCACTTGTCACTTGTCTGGAGCTGGATTTGGAGTTGGCTACTTTTGCAGTGTGGGTTCTATCAGTAAGCCAGTTAGCAACCCATTGGGTGACGTAGGGATTAATGCCCAGCTTAGTAAGTTTATCTATGATTCCAGAGTGGGGGATGGTGTCAAAGGCCCTGGCAAGGTTTAGATAGGCTGTGTGGACTACCTTACCCTTGTCCATGGCTCTGGAGACTGATTCGAAGAAGTCAATCAGGTTCAGGAGACAAGATCGACCCTTCATGAACCCAAACTGGGTGGGGTCCAGTGCTTGAAGGTTCCCAATGTCTTTATTTATAGGTTCCATGATAATACGCTCCATGGCCTTGCAGATAAGGCTTGTCAGACTGATGGGATGGTAGTTTCCAGGATCCAAGGTGGATCCCCCCTTGTGGAGTGGGATAACTGTAGCTCTGTGCCACTCAGTGGGCATGAAACCTGAGGTGAGGCTATGATTAAACATGACACTTAGGTGAGGTGCCAGTTACTATTGTAGTTCATGTAGTACACAGCCCGGGATGTCATCTGGTCCCATGGATGCTGTATTCTTAGCTTTGGAGAGTGCGTTTTTTACCTGTGTGGCCATTATTACTGGAATTTGGCAATCTTTCGATATTGAGATAGGCCATGTAGGGGGTGAGAGGAGGGTGAAGTTGGCACTGAATCGATCTGCCAGGATATTGGCAATATCCTTGGGATCAGTGTATTTAATGCCATTCTGTTTTAGCTCAGAGCAGATCTGAGCATTGCCATTTAGATTCTTGACATAGTTGATGTCATAATGTCAGATTAACAGGGTGTGTGTGGATATGGCTGTCATGACAGTGCTATGTTATTGAAGAAATCCACATCTGCAGGGTCATCTGCAGACTGGGCAGTGTGTGGTACCTTTTGTTTCTTGTGTTACTCACAGAACACCTATCTGAGAACTGCAGAAGCATAGTGTGAGGATTGCAGTCGGTACATGGTGACAGCCATGAGAGTTACTGACTTCATATCCCTCATAGGACATATGTCACAACAAACCCTGTTACAACAGTAAATTTATGAGGTTATCACAGCAACATGTCAATATTGGCCCTGTGTTTGTGCCTCCACCCACAACTCTGTCAACCTTTGTACACATGTCATGCAGTAAGAGGTGCATATGTTCTGTACACCATTAGTTATTGACATCATATCTGATAACAAGCCAGTGAGATATCAGACTGCTACACATGTTATGTATAGTAGGGGTTATATCTGAGGACATAACCTGGGTATTCTGTGGTTGTGTGTACAGTACTGAGGTCTGTGTACTTATGGTGGTTGTCAACAGTGTGTGTATTGTGGTAGATGTCATTGTTCTTGGTCCTGTTCTGTCTGATGTTACATGCTGCTTCAGTGTATGGTACCCTATCGGCTTACATGTTTGTAGGGCCAAACACACACATGTCCCATACCACAGACAGACATCGGACCATACTGTGTAGTGGCCCAGTATATGTAGGGTTAGTGTGTGAGTGGCACACATGAGGATGGTGTTGATGAAACAGTCCATATACTGTAATATTAAGCTAGCTTACCATATGTGGCTGTGGCTGTGTTCACATTGGTTGTGGGTATGCACTTTCAGACAGGTGTCTGTTACTCTGTGCTGTGACATGCCTGTAGAGACTGCTATATTTGCAGGTACATGTGTATTCCTCCATAAGAAATGTAGGCCAGTGTTGTGGCAGTCTGCCTGTAGTTTGCACAGTGCTCTGTTACATGCCTAGCAGCTTAGTGTACTTAACCAGTGTGATGTTATGTCCAAATATTTGCCAGATGTACTGCTACCGGGCCACCATAACTGTCATGTATTTCTGTCAAAGCAGTAGAATGCTGTACGGATGTATGTCACTAACTAGTGGGTAGTATGTGGCCATGTGACCTCTGCACTAGTGGTTATTATGTGTCAGGACAGACACGAGTGTGTGAATGCATAACCTATGTGGGCATATACACCAGGATAACTCTTCCTACTACTTACCTTATCCCTCCTCTCTTATATGGTGCCTCCATCCTTACTAATCTACTATCCTCCCTCAAGTCAAAACTCTGCTCCTGCTACAACAAAATTTCTAAATTTGCTACTAGTCACAGATCCTCTACCCATCACTGTATATCCCTACATCAATTGAATTGGCTTGAGCTACCCAACTACCTCACCTATACAAAACTTATCCAAACACATAAACTCATTTTTAGTCCCTCTGTCTGCCCATCCCTCAGTTCTACCTTCCAAATGCGCCTACCAAATAGAAATCTAACATCCAACTTCCAAAATCTGAGCAACATAAACCTGTCCACCCACCAGGCAAATATCTTCTATCTTTCTCTGTAGCATGCCATTGGAACTCTCTCCCACCACACATCCGTACACTAATAGTCTTTCTGCTTTCAAAACTTCACTCCACTCTCATCTAAAAACACAATGAGAATGCTCCTGCTCCCACCCTACATAGCTTTCTCAAGCATAGTTACTCTCAACAAGTTAATACATTTGCTATGAACCTCATATTGTCTTAGAACTCCTAACAATAACTGTTGGGAACAACCATATTGTACTTGAATTATAACTGAATTTTTATTACAACTTGTTACTTTATATTTTACTTGTACTGTATTTATGATTATTCACACTTATATCTTACTGCATTTATGATTATTCACACATGTATTTTGTACTTCTCTGGAGCTTTTCTCCCCAGGACTTCATTGAAAATGGGCTCCTCGTGGCCCAATGGACCATCCTGGTAAAACAAACTGAAATAAATAAATAAAATATGTATTTCAGTATTTACCCATCTACATGGCTGTTAACATCCACATTGTCAGGCTTGGTCCACATGTCTTGCACTAAGGGGTTCTGTGTATACCTCTGGACTGACCAGAGTGTGTCAGACTGTCCACATTTATTGGCCATATCTCTGCTGTAGTCCACAGGATTGTTACTGTGCTAGCAGTGGTACTGTACTATGATGTCCTTAGGATGTCTGTCAGTAGCCATTGGCACACATGTTAAAAGCAGATGCGAACTCCCACACACAACATGTCTGTTAAGACAACCCCTATTACAGTAGCAACAGTCTGCATATATACCTGCAATACATACCTGGCATCCCCTTGCACTAAGAGGTTGGGACTATTGGGGCTGAGGTAGGACTCCACTACATGTTCTGGACATATGGTGAACATATATGTACATATAATTTTCCATATATCTATATAGATATATACACATATACTTATCGACATACATAGATGTCTCTCTCTCTCTCTCTCTATATATATATATATATATATATATATATATATATATATATATATAAACACTCAAATATATACATATACACAGCAATATATGTCTACACATATACAGATATAGATACATATGAACATATACGTATGGATATCTACATATATATTGACAGTAATAGCTATATCAGAATAGATATGTATGCACATATAGTTATAGATATCTACATATATATCTACATAAATAGGCATATCTGTACACATAGAATGATATAGCTATATATATATATATATATATATATATATATATATATATATATATATATATATATATATATATCATATGTATATACAAAGAGAGCTACACATGACCATATATATGATGCACTCTACAGATATGTATACAGACATATGTATGAATATACATGTATATGTACATGTAGACATATATCAACATATGCATATGTATATATAGGTTCATAGGTAGGTACTAGGCTATAGGCCCAAGGACCTAAGTAAGCCTAGCCAACAAGGTTCCCTGGCTTATGCTACCCAAGAAAGTTATTTTCCTGTGCCCCTGTTGAGCAGAGCCACCCAAGTGATCCTTGTGGTGTATTTCCTATTTCCCATTCACTTATCAAGATTTTTCTTGAAGAGTGCTAATGAGGAACTTTGCTTGACATAGATGGGTAGCTTGTTCCAGAGTATGGGAAGTCTCTGGGACAGGAATCTATCCCTCCAGCATGTCCTGTTTATTGTGGTGACAAGGTTTAGGTCCCTAGAGCATGTAGCTTGGAGGGATTGGGATTTCTTTAGGTGTAGCATGTCGAACAGCTCTGGGTTTGACATAGCTTTATATGTTAGGCAAAGATCACCTCGGAGTAGGCGATATGCTATGGAGTAAAGCTGGAGTTTTTTGAGACGGTCAGTGTAGGGCATCTGTTTGAGGCCAGTAATCCTCTTTGTGAGGTACTTCTGTGGCCTTTCCAGCTGCTGCAGATGTCTTGTGAGGTACATTCCAAAAGGGGTATTGTACTCTATAATGGGTCTAATGAGTTGCAAGTAGAGGGGAACAATGGCCTCTTTTTCCCAGATGAGAACTCTTTTGTGATGAGGTGTGCCACGTAGAAGGATTTCCTGACTATTGTGGAGATGTGATTATCAAAGGAGAGACTACTGTCCACCTGGGTCCCCAGGTCTCTTATTACACATTTGGCATTAAATAGACTGCCACCTATGTGATAGTTCATGGGTACAGAGTTTTTACCAAAGGGGATGACAATGCACTTTTTGGCATTGAGCTTGAGGCCATGGCTCTGACATCAGGCATCTGTCTCAGTGAGGCCCTTCTGTAGGATGTCCACATCGTTTGAGGACTCAACTATGGCTCCTAGTTTGCAGTCATCTGCGAGCTTCATTAGCCAAAGGCCTTCTGTGTTAGCCTGTACTTCAGAAAAGTACATACCAAACAGGAGAGGACCCAGGACTGAACCCTGTGGTACTCCACTTGTCACTGGTTTGAAGTCAGATTTGGAGTCTGCAACTTTTACAGTGTGGGTTCTGTCAGTGATCCAATTGGCAACCCATCTTCTGACGTAGGGATTTATACCTAGTTTAGTGAGTTTATCTATAATTCCAGAATGGGGGATAGTGTCAAAAGCCTTGGCGAGGTCAAAATAGGGTGTGTGAACCACCTTACCTTCGTCTACAGCTTTGGTGACTGCCTCAAAGAAGTCGATCAGGTTTGGGAGACATGATATGCCTTATACAAACCTGAACTGGTGTGGTCCAGAGTTTGGAGGTTACCAATGTCTTTGGTTATGAGTTCCATGATGACACCCATGGACTTACAGACCAGGCTCATCGGGCTAATAAGGCGATAGTTCCCAGGATCAGTGGTGGCTCCCCCTTTGTTGAGTGGGATAACTATTGCTGTGTGCCATTCAGTGGGCACAAAGCCTGATGTGAGACTATGATTGAACATGATGCTTAGGTGGAGAGCCAGTTCGTTCTGAAGTTCATGTAACATGTAGCCTGGGATGTTGTCCGGTCCCATGGATGCTGTGTTTTTGGCTTTATAGAGTGCAGCTTTTACCTGTGTATTTGTGATTACAGGGACTCTGCATTCTTCCTGTATAGATATGGGCCCTTTAGGGGGTGAGAGGGGTGGTAAAGTTAGTACAGAACCTATCTGCCAGGACATTGGCAATATTAGTTGGTTCTGTCATTTTCATGCCATTGTGCTGTAACTCAGAGCAGATCTGGGTGTTGCCATTGAGATTCTTGACATAGCTATAGAATGCTTTGTGGTCATCCCTAGAATCAGTGATGATTTTGTTTTTGTAGCTAGCTTTGGAGGATCTTATAAGGGATCTCAGCTTCTTACTGAGGCTGACCAGGGAACTCCTCCACTCATGAGATTTTACTCTCTTTTGCAACAGTTTCTTCCTTTTGTTGTAGAGTTTGTTTATGGCAGGAGACCACCAGATTGGCTTCCTTTTTTTGGAGGATAGAGTCTTGGTTCGGTTTGGGATAGCACAATCCATGCACTTGTGTAAGTGCTTATAGAGTGCATTTATGTAGGATTCAGCAGTTGTAACTGTATTGTCCATCTGCATCGGTGTCATGAAGTTCACCACTTCTGTCTTAAGAAGCATGACGTTGGCTTTGGAGAAATTTTTTACCATGATTTCCTTAATGGGGGTGGGGGTGGGATGTGGATATCTAGGGTGATTAGCTTATGGTCGGATCTGACCAACAAGGAGTTGACTTCAGGTGTGGAACACCGGTCACTCATGTTGGTAATGCCTAGGCCTAGGATATTGCTGCCCCTGGTGGGGGTGTGGATAAGTTGGGGTAGTTGAAATCACACATTATTAGAGTATTTGGTTGAACCCTAATATTTTCCAGTATATCAAGAAAAGAGGAGTGGGAATCCTGGAGCATGGTGGGGGATCTGTAGCAAGCTGCAATTTGGATTGCATTTTTGCCCAGTGTTAGTTGCACTTGGATAACCTCAGATGCATTATGTTGAGCAACTAGCCTGGAGGTGTGGATATCCTTAATGAATATGGACACACCTCCACCTTTGGTGTTCCGGTCCAGGTTAGGTGGCCAAAAAGTGTGGTATGAGTTATAGCCTGGTAATGCAGGGGTGGTCTTTGGACCCTTAAACCAGGTCTCAGTCACTGCACAGATATCAATGTTCTCCATTTTATGGAGTGCCTCGAGGGAGTGCATTTTGAGGTTTAGACTTCTAGCATTGAGTAACATTACCCTCACTTTTTGCTTGCCTGTTCCTGTTATGGTGGTGAATTTGTCATTTGAACCTTGCCTAAAAAAGGGACTATAGGGGCAGCAAGAGCATTAGCCAGTATCCGGAATCCCAGGGGTGACAGGTGCAGGCCATCTCTGGCAAAGCATTGTGGTCTGTCAACCATGTTGTCCCAGGCAGACAGATACTGGATCCCCTAAGAAGCTTAGCCAATTGTTGAAGTCAATCATTTATTCCTTTTACTGCATTATCATTCTGGGCAATGGCAGGATGCTACTCAGGGCTAGGGTCATACATGCCTGGGCTACAAGATCGGGGAGCTCTTCCATGTCTCTTTTCATGTAGTCCAGGGAGGTACATCTCAGGTCATTCACACCAACATGGACAATGACAGAGTCATATTTGCACTTGTTGTGGAGTGACCTGAGTGCGTGGGTTATGTGGTGGATCCTGGCACCCAACAGGCAGCTGGCAGTCACCTTCTCCTTGTTAGGCTAGTGAGTGGGACATCAGTGTGCCTGACTATAGAGTCACCTATGACTAATGTGTTGGGTACATTGTTTTGCCTTATGGGCTGTGGTTGAGTGGCACACTGAGTCTGTGGGCTTTGTGTCATTTGGGTTGTGTTGCGGGGTGGAGGTTGGTTGCATTTCTGCTTTGGAGGTCTGTGTTGTTTGAGCAGATTATTATTGAGAGCCTCTGTGAATATTTTTATGTTTCTATGTGTAGATTTTGGTAGCGTAGGTTTAGTGGGACTATGTGATGTGTGTGGTGTAGTGCAAATGTTTACCTTCTCCTCTTGACTGTTAAGTTCAGTCTTGATTGGAGAGAGCTTTACCTCCAGTTTGGCTAGATAAGTGCATCTCTCACAGGTTGTGGTGTTGGGTGGTAGGAGGAGAGGGTTGTCTGTGTACATGAAGCAATTGTTGCACTGCTCCAAGATGCCAAGATTCATCAGATAGACAGGAGAGAACACTGGGAGCTGACCCTTGGACATGCCTGAATAAAAAAATACTTTCCTCTAGCAAGTGAGGAAAGTGAGTATAAGAGCTGTTTTTCTCTAAACAAGTGAGGAAAGTAAGTGCAAAAACTGTTTTCCTCTGGGTAAAGTGGAAGGTTGAGTGCTGTAGTAATTTGTAGCTTATTTAGTACTTACAACAAGTTCTGAACAAGTGCTGAGCACAAATAAGAAAATTCAAGTGCTAAAATTTAGAATCTGTACCTGGATCGTGTGGTAGATGGGCTACCTAGTGCTTATCATTCCCACTGATAAGCTAGAAAGCTTCCCTCCAACACAGAAAGGCTTGGGGGGCTCAGAAGCTTACAAACAGTCCTGGATACAGCAAATCTGTATCCGGGCTAGACTAGTTACAGGAAAGGTAGGAAACAAGTGCAAATGCGGGCTTTTAAACTAGAATGTCAAAAGAGATGGAAAACTGCTCAAATGGCCAATAAACTACAATATTCATATTTCTGTCCTGTGTAAACATCATGGTTGTGTATACCTTCCCAGATGTATATCACCATGTATCTATGTGTACATTATGATTAAACAACATATGTGATGTAACTGTCATATTAATGACAAGTACTACACAATTGTGGAAGTAAAGGCAATTGTTCAATACTAATCAATATGTGTATCGACAGATATATTGGAAAAACAACATCTGTTTTCACAGTGGTCATGCGTAGTGGTTACGTGTTGTGACTATAGTGTACAGGGTCCTGGGTTCAAGACCTGCAAGGGCTGTTCATTTTGCTGCTGAGCAGAGCAAGGGTTTTCGGATACAGAGTGGTTAAGGCAGTTTTGAGCAGCTTTACACGTGTTTTCATGGGTTTGCATGAAGCTAAGCAGTGCTAAGCTATGGGTAAACATACGGGCGCTTACACAATGTAGGGTTCGCTTACCAGTGCACAAATCAGCTTAGCTGTTATATTGGAGCAATGTTGATACTTGCTAAGCATGGCTTAGCCCTGGAAACCTGTTCACACCACCCAGTCTGATAACATAGCAGGGTAATGACATCTGTAATAAGTGTATGTAATGCCATGTACAATACATGCACCTATGTGCTGTCATTACAGTAGCAAGGGGTGTGAGTGTTATGCCTAGGACACACAAGTAAATGAGACCTGTACAGCACTGTTATCCATGTGAATGTGTTACCTACAGGGGTAGTAGCCCAGGGTACATGCTGTCACACTGGCATGTAGCGTATCATGGCGGTACTACTGTTGACAGCACTTTCCCAGGCAGGAGTAGAGTGCTAAATGTAGTACTGACAACAGGCACACCTGCAGGCATAGCTGGACTTTGAGGCCTCCCTGTTGTATCCCTGGTGTGTGAGCTGTGTCACAGTATATATCTCCTACTGGATAATGATCCGACATGTGGAATGTAACTGTAGACTACTGTCTGTACAGGACATGTTAATGAGGGCCTCCAACATGTAGTTATGGCATACATATTGTTGTCAAACGTCCATCTGTCAACACATTCATCCTACTGCATAGCTACTTGCCAAGCTGATGACTGTCAGTCCCTGTACAGATGTGCAGATGGCAGGCATCCAGCTGAGATATGTACAGGCAACCTATGCTTGATTGACACTCTCATGTCTGCCCAGCTGTGTAAGAACTGGCACATATAGGAGACAACACCTTGTACGCACCACATGCCACGGGTAACTCCACTACACTACCACAGTCAACAGAACATGCTTGGGTACAGGTCTCCATCACAGACACTAACCATGTGTTGTAATACATGTTGATACATGTCAACTTGATCCCCTCAGTGGCCATGTGCAGGAGGTACCCAGATGATTGGCTGATGCATGTCACTCTCACCCTAAGGGTCACCACAGTGGTGTCTGTTGATAGATTGCCTGCTGCTACCACAATACTCACATCCCCTACACAACCCATCTCTCCATGGACAATAGCCTGGTACACAGCTATGACCACCTGCAGCAATGCACCCCAGTACTGACACATGTATTCATGTGCATTACTGAGTATAGCAGTGTCTGTGTTAGCACACCTGTACTTGAGAATTACATGAGAGCCTTCACAGCCACTGCAACACCCATTGCCATAGTCAGTTGCTGTATGGGACATTACATGCACCCTGTTATTCTCCTCTCACTAGCAGCTACATGAGCCTTGCAGTACCAGTACAACAGTGTTGTACAAATGGGTCAATAGACATGGGATACCCATTGAGTTTTGGCAAGTGTGTGTATGTGTCCATATCTGTATATATGTAGGGTACAGCATTCTGAGGCCACATACTCCTATTACAATGCCCATTGCCTCACAGTAGTACAGATAGTGTTGTTGCTGCCCATAGGTGAGGCATGACAATGCAACACCCTGTTATGCCTGTGGCATATGCATTAGATGCATATCCCTGTAGTGCCACTGTTGGGATATACAATGGGTTGTATCACAGTTGTGGGCAATGCATGATGGTGGGTATGTCAGAGTGTAATCTTGGGTTTCAGGGAGTACAATATCCAGTGGGGGATGCAGGTGCTGTGTATACTGTCATTACACCAAGGTACACCCGGAATATGTCCCATGTATCACTTTATGGTTATCACTGTCCTCATTAACCATACAGGTAACTGATACCACAATCCATCTGAGTTATGCATGTGCTGTGTGCAGCCTACCTGTAACACATTGGACATGTGGTCAAGATTGTTAGCAGTGATAGGCCAGGTCTCTCAGATGTGTGTCTGCCTGTTATGTGTCTGCTAATGTGTATATGAATGCATGTCACACTATGTATTGTCCATATACACCCATTACATCCTCAGTTAGCATACTGTACATGTCTGGGGATGCTCTGCATGTAACATGTAACCTGGAACACACCTCACCCTAAACACTGTGTGGTGTGCGCAATGATAGCCACACACTTCAGTAGCACTACATACCGAGGTAGGGGTCTAGTCCCAGTGCTGCCAAGTAAGAGTGTGCATATATATGGATGGGTCTGCATCAGGTTGAAGATTATACATGTCCCAGCGGGTCACCTGTCCATGTGGCACAGGCAGTAACTGTTATACAAACCTGTGACATGTGTTCAACTGTACCCCAGATATGTCACAGCCATGGTGTCAGCACAGTGCCATACCCCGTTGTGGAATATGACTGCAGACCATCCTCCTGCTGGCACATGTACACCTACAACATAAATGGATAACATTATGGAGACCACGATCAACCAGTGTTACTAACAACTATAATTCATCATTGCTGGATGGTTACACTACCTGACATATATGCATTAAACTTTGCTCCTGTCAACATGTTATACTGTAGGACTTTGGTACACTGTAGTACAGTCACTGTGTGCATCAGAACCATATTAGCCTGTCCCTGCATCGATGTTATGGATGACAGGGATGTGGCACAGGTATCATATGCACAGGGTGTGTTTTTGGTTTGCCAGAGGCCAAGGGTGGGCCATACATTTGACACCATGTGTGTGGGTGAGTGGTGTAATAAGGTGAACTGGGCGTGGTGATGTGGTGTGTGTAGGTATGGGGTTGCCCTAGGTGTTTTCATATAGTGTGTGGGTATGCAGGCACACAGTTCTTCCATGTGGCTGCCATACACAGGTATTTATGGACAGCTGCAGACCATACCTGGCAGGTTGTGCAGTTTATTACCTCTGGCCATGGACATATGGACTGTGCCTGCCAGAGGTTCCATGGGCATGCCCAGGTACAGGCCTCAATATGCTACTCTCCCTGATGATGACAGATGTCCGCTAGAGCCAGGTCCCTCCTGGGACTGGCCAGGACCATGTGCTCGTGGCCTGCTTTGGTGTGGTGTGGACAGTGTATCCCCGCAGTGCCAGGGCTGGTACTGCCACTACAGGAGCCCTTTGGTGTCCTAGTATGTCCACGATGACTGCCAGCTGCTGGTGTTGCTGGCCTATGTCCACATGGCTGTCGCCGCACTCCCACCACATGTTAAGCATGGACAAACCACTGTCATTGAGGGCCATCATCTCACCAGACCATCTATCCATGAGCTTTGTATAAGCATGGATGGCACCAGACAGTTCACGGAAGTTGTTGCTTGCAGATGTCAGAGCAGACCTCTGCAGCCTCAGGCCCTGTCTGTTGTAATGTTCCAAACATGCCTGCGCCATCATGACAGCCTGAAACATGCGCTTGGTGGTACCAGTTGCGGCATGTCTGCCAGGGGCATGATGACCAGCGGCCCTACCACGATCACTCTGGGACATCTGCCTGTGTGGTGCCATGCCAGACATCTGGATATGCCTGCTGTGAACAGAAACAATAGGCATGGATACCACACTCTTCTGTGCACTGCCCCCAAATGCCAGCTGTCCCTCTGCTGTGGCCACTGGTGATGGGGCATGTATAGGCACTGAAACTATGCACAGGGTTGGGGTGGCTAAAAGGGGGATGTCAAATGATGGTGCTGTTTCAGCCCTTGACAACCCCACCTATGTCTCAACAGTGCAATCATCATCTTCAGTGTCTGTATGGACACTAACATCAGACTGCATGACCCATCTCGCCACCTGTGGGAGAAAACAAGAAATGCACTTTAAGACCTGTACAGCATTACATACACACACACACACACACACACACACACACACACACACACACACACACGCACACACGCACACACACACACACACACACACACACACACCACCTTAATACCTACCTGTCCGTGAATTTACAGACAGTCCCACGTTTAGTCCCATGCATTCTCCATCCAGCATCACACTTGGTAACATACACTCATTAATACCACTCATTAACGTATCATTCCTCTAAATGCCTAGACAAGTGATCACAGCACAAAATCTGTTACTCCATTACCTCTCTGACCAGAGTGGAGTGGTTTTAAATGGCCTCACTGCTGTCATTCAGTGTTCACCCTGTGTATGTCTGTACATCATGAGCGTGGCCCCTATATGTGAGGGGGCTACTGTGTTCACTCCATAATATCATGCACTGGAGTGTCATTTGTAAGTATTGCTCACTACATGCCAGATATGCTGCTCAATCAACCTATCATGTGACAACTGTAATATATGGATACACTCCCTGGTGCTGTCTAGTAATTCCCCAATGCATCTGTAGTGCTGCATATGTGGGTTGTCAGTCACCTCTCTGCTGAATGTGATATTAAGGGTATACCTGGTGTCTACATTCCCTCTCAATGCATGTTCCATGCTACAGACCTTATTATACTATCAGCTGTCCTGTGATTACATACATGACAAGTATTCCTGGTGTGTCATGTGTCAGTCCATGTCCTGTGGAACCCATGTGTCCATCATTATGGCATTACTTCCACCACCAGCAATTGTCCACGTAACATATATATATAATACATATATATATATATATATATATATATATATATATATATATATATATATATATATATATATATATATATATATATATATATATACTTTCCATTACACAACACACACTATGATGGCTTACATCTTATCAGTCAGTGCTGCTCTGCACAGTTGACGGGTATAGCCCACTACCCAGAGGGACAGACTCTATTGTCCTTAGCAGTTTTTCAGCTGAATTTCATTACAACAACACCTGATGGCACATATAAGTCATTCCATATCATCTATCCCATTATTATGGACCAAGTACTACAGTCAGTTACATGCATATATACTTCACATACCTGTTGTGGGAATGATGTCTCTTCTGGATAGTTTGCTGGATGGATGTTTTTTTTTTAATTTTGTTGTGTTTTTTTTTTGTGTGTGTCTTTCACTCAATTACTCATTCTCTCTCTCTCTCTCTCTCTCTCCCTCTATCTTGGTCTCTCTCCAGTAAATAGATTGAGCTGCTATGAATAAATTGCAGCATGGATTTTGTAGGTGATGCACATGATCAGGTGATGGCCTCTGCATCAATCAGTGTTCTCTACTTGCTACCTGCACGCAGCATGCTGTGTAGTACTTCCAATTACCACTGTCATGGCAACCCACTACTATAAATCCCTACATCATGTGGGCATGGTCCCTTTACCTTTCCTGTATGGTCTGCATCCTTCCTGTGTGTGGGCAGCAGTGTTACATACAGCAGGTAGCAATACCTCTTACAAGAGTACTTGCACACTCAGGCCAGCTACATATTTCTATGAGGTTCTAGAGCTGCAGACAGAGTGTGAGTAGTGTTGTATGCATTGTATAGCACCAGTGTTGCAGGGTTTGTGTGTACATACTAGTTTAACATGGAATGCAGTCTGTCTGCATAGCTCTTAACTGTGGGCCTATCCACTTGATTGCCAGAGGTGTGCCTGTTATGTTTTGTCTGTCCACCACACAGGTCTTGTGTCAGATATATCACTGGCAGTGTGTGTGCTGAGTGCTATCAGTACATGGCTACATCCATTTGTGTTTCTAACTTCATATTCCTGACTTAGGGTATGTTTCAGACTACTCTAACACCTGTGACTTGCTTAGTGTATGACAACACTATTTCACATATGGGCCTGTGTTCCAGCCTCTGTCCTCCACCTACATACCAGGCTTTGTCCATGTGACATGCTGTCAGGGGTTGTTATGTAGTGGGTTGTGAGTATGTCATGCTGCCATTCCTGCCATTATTCCACTGCTGTTGTGGCCCCCACACATATTGTGAGGTTCGGTCCATATATGTGTGGGCTTCATCTACACAATACATGTGTGCCCTTATGCAGTCCAGAGGCCAGTGTATGTAACAGTGTTATATGGCCCTGTATGTCAGTCTGTGGGGGGGGGGGTGCACAGTAACTAACCTAGGCTGTTACAACATGTGGGGGTATCAGGGGTAAGCTGCCTTAAGGTATCTGTATGTACATTACCATACAATTCACCTTTGGTAAATGCAGGCCTACTACATCCTGCCATACAGACTCTTCTGTTTGCCAGTGTGATTGTGATGGTGTCAGTTATGCCTTGTTATATAACAGATACATCCCATTGTGTCAACTGAGGTCTTTATCCCCTAGGGATTGTGTACAGAGTGTAGATAGAGGCTGCTGGACTATACATCTGCATTACTTACTGTTGATTGATTGTTATCCTGTGGCCCAGTCTGTCTTTACTTTTGTACTACTTGAAAGCCTTGGCCTGGACAGCAACATATGTAAACCTTTCCATAATACTGTGTTAATTTATCTGTTTGACAGTTGCATTAGTCTGTTTATATGTATGTCAGAGTCTAAACAGCTATATGACATGGCATATACAACTATAAAGGTACACAAATAAATCCTCCCCATGTATGCAAACCTGTGCGTGGTGTTATATCTTTTGACCTCTATGTGGGTACATGTTGCAAGCAACAATTGTCATTTGTATGAGTGGCTCATACAGTGCCCAGTTGGTAAGGTGGCAACTGTAGGCAGAGTAGCTGTTCTGTATTGTGTGCACCTTCTACATATGTATCTTCCTATACATATCTCTGTTTGTATGTGTAGTTACATATATATATATATATATATATATATATATATATATATATATATATATATATATATATAGGTTGATACGGTTCCAAGGGCCTATTTAAGCCTAGTCAACAAGGTTCCCTGGCTTACGCCACCCAAGAAATTTATTTTCCTATGCCCCTATATATATATATATATATATATATATATATATATATATATATATATGTAACTGCATATATGTGTGTGTATATGTATCTTAGGAATGTTGATTGCTTCCACATTGTACATTCCCTATGGTAGCCAGACTGTACTGCATGATATGTTACTGATGCCAGCCTGACATCATACAGGGGGATGAAGTACTGTTAACATCTTGTGGCCATGTTGTGTCAGGTCCTGGTTATGGGATTTGTAACACTTGGTATTGTATTGCAGGGCAGATGGGTTTGGCTGTGGGGGGGATATCTATACATACAAGATGTATGTTGCTTGGGCCCTCATTAATGGTGCATGTGGACATATATGTTTTTGTTATGTTCTCTTTTATATCTATAGATGGATCTGCCTCAGTAGATTGAACATTTACTAGTTCGAACCACATATGGCCGAGACCATATGTTCGAACTCGGAAAAGTTTGAACACTGACGTAAATCCACATAAAACCAAAAAACACAAAACTAAATGTCTATAGCAGGGGGGCTTCACCCCCTGCACCCCCACACCCCCCTTACTTAAATATACCAACTCTGAGATTGCACTACATTGCGGAAATAAGAAATCTTCCCTTTCCGCTCTGTACGGAGATCTCCATTCAGTCAGATTGGACTTTTACAAGTTCAAACATATGGTCTCGGCCATATGTGGTTTGAACTTATAAATGTTAGAGCTACTGAAGGGGACCCTTATAGATATATGTCTGTATATACATATATAGATATATATTTATGCTTACATATATATATCTATATATATATACATATATATATCTATTTAGATATAAATATATATACACACACATACATCTACATGTTTAAATTCATTTCCTGTACTGTTGAATGACTGCGCTGGATGATATGTTTGTGAAAACATCAGGGTTATGTATGGCTTAGTGGTAAATCATTTTGGCTACAGTGTGCAAGGTCCTGGGTTTGAGCCGTGCAGTGGCTGTTTATTTTGTTGCTGGACAGAATAAGGGCTGTTGGATACAGAATGTTTAAGCCATTTTTAAGCAGTTGTAAGTGGGTTTGCACGGAGGTAAGCACTGTTAACTTTTGGCTACAGTTTCTTATACCGATTTAGCTTCTCAATTGCATAACCTGTGTACTCATTGCTTACCCCCGTGCAAACAGGCTTAAACCTGCTTACTGCTGCTTAAAAGTGCTTACTCCTTCTTACCCCATGCTAATTTCTTTAAAAGAAAAGAAAAAAGGGTTGTTAGGAAAGTGGCCAAAAAGTGGCACAAAGAGGGAAACACAGTAGGGAAAATAGTTAGGAATGTGCATGAAGGGTGTAGGGAAGGTCCATAACTGCCCATTTCTTCTACAGCAACAGCTGTGCATATACACTGAATTTGGCGGTACATTTGGACACTCCAACCCCTGAGAGAGGGGTGAGGACCACAATAATATGCTGTGACGCCAATTAGACCAGATTACATGTGTTCAGTGCACACATGTGTGAAATGGACAGCAATGTACGTGGCAAAATTTTTTTGGGGGTACAGATTGCCGTTTTTTTTTTAGGTAAGAGTGGGATGTTGGGGAGGGATAGTAGGTATATTTAGGGAGGTAGGTTGGGTAGGTTAACAGACAAGGCAAACAAGATGCATACAGGGGCAGTATATGACATGTGGGGGTAAACACCTTGATGGGGAGGGGTGTTGGGAAATCGGACACTCATGAGCCCCCTAGTGGAAACAGTGGGACTGAGGTCCCCACCCATGGGCAGTCACCACTGCACCTTCACAGCCCCAAGGGTGGCTGTGCTGGGGGCTGAGTCGGAGAGCCAGTCCGACCCTCTAGTCATGACACACGGCCCTCGAGCTGGCATATCAGATCTCCAAACTCCTGGTTGTGCTTGCTACACACCACGACCTGGACCTGGTGATGGGTGACAGGTTCCTGTCTGTGCCCGCTCCCGGGGGGGTGAGCCCCATCCCCTGAGGTGGTTTCACCTGAAGGTGGTGCAGGACCAACAGGCGAGGAGCTCCAGGGTTGGGCCCCAAACATGCTGGTGCCCCATGCCACGGTCAGCTGAGGTGGGACAGGTGGGTCCACTGGGACCCACATTCCCATACATGCAATGGTGTTTATGTTTTATCAACATACGTGGGTTAGTAATAGTCAGCACATTCCAGGATTAGGTATAACAGCATGCATAGATATTCCCATTAACCCAGACATCAAATATGGAACAGTTGCATAGCGAGCAGAACACATGCATATATGGGACCACAGTGGTAATTACAACAGCATGCAGGTACGTTGATGGCACCATGCCACCAATGTTGGAGTATTTCAACATAGCACATACATAGAAACAGATTTAAATAATTATCAAACAATAGGACATATGTCCCAACATTACAGTTAAGTCATCACGTACCAATTGAGTTGGGTATTTAGTTTATTGTTGCAGATATGGTGGGGGGAGAGAAAGATGTCAATTAACAACTAGTATATTCCTGTAGTTCGCATTAATTTCCTAGTCAGTGCTGTTATCTGTACCTTACAAGTATTACTACAGTACCCTACTGCCTTAGTTTGGACAGTGATATGGCTGTCGACAACTATATACATGAACTGGTTTACCTGCAGTATACACCTCTTACCTGGTACACCTGTGGAGGAATTGTTTGTTAACACTGTTTCTACACATACTCTCAGATTCCAGGTTGATGTTATGCACATACCTGTCCATCTCTTTTTTTTTACAGACTCTGGCCATGTCTTGACCACATGCTGGTGAACTATGCAGACTATTGATCAAGAAAAACGTGAAGAACAGTTGATCAATCCACAATGTATTTATGGAAATGACAATACCAGAATGATGTTGACCTAAGCTTCATCCACTCTATCAGGACTTCATTAGAACAATAAAACATTTAAAAACTTCGGTTTGTATACCCACCCAATTCACCAAAATCATTCATCAATTAAACAATTAATTATTTAAAAGAACCATGCCAAAATCCATATAATTTGTAAACATTTTTCTACAAATTGAATTCTAAAAGTAATTTACACTACACATTTATACTTACATTTAAATTACATATTCAGTTAGTTCAAAATTGTTGAATTGTTGATATTAAGTTAAAAATATATGCAAAAGTTATACAAAAAAAATATATAAAATATATATATTTGAAGGAAAATTATTTTAATTTAAAAACATTAATGCTGAAAAATCCTATTTTTTACCCAAGATATGCTTGAGCTTTAAAATGGGGGCTATACTAATGCTGTCATTAATACCAGGGTAGTTCTGAGCATCCAACCTTAGCTGCCACTTTAATTGACATATGTCTAAATGGACGTCAAAGACCTTACCCTGAATATCTTTTCTGATCTGTTGAATGACACAAAATTTAAAACCATGCTCCAGATGTATAGCAATATGCCTAGCTAAAGCATTTGTGGGCTTAAGATGCATAACATCCAATATATGTTTTTTTATTCTTTCTCTAAGGTGCCTAGAAGTCTTGCCCACATAAAATACAGAGCATATTTGGCACTTAGCCAAATATACCACGTTCCAAGAACAACAATCATAGTGCCCTAATATAGAAATCAATTGATTATTCACTCTAATGTTCGTGTTAGTTTCCATGATGTACTTGCATGTGTTGCACCTGCCACACTTAAAGTTACCTAATACTCTCCCACCTATATTTGGCTTTTGATTAGTTCCTTTCTCCAGTATTTCCTTAAAGGATTGGTCCTTTCAAAACACAAACTTAGGGACAGACCCTATTCTGATTCCAACATTCTTATCTAATTGTAAAATGCCCCAGTTTTTCTTAACCATCCACACAAACCAATATACATCTTGATTGAAAGTGGTAACAAACAATAAACTTTGAACCTTATTTTCTATATTGTTTTTTCCCATTTGACCTGTAAATTTATCTTGGGATAACCCTATATTTGCCTTTAAAATGGGTTTGAAAATACCAGTCTCTCTTTAATGTATTATTTCTTTCATAATATTCATAACATTAGTTTTCTGGGTAACCCCTTCTTTTGAACATCGTGGTCATGAATTCTAGTTCTTTCAGGAATTCTTGATCATCACTGACCATTGTGGCTGCTCTCACCATTTGACCCTTTACAATTGCTCTTTTTTGATGATGAGGGTGCCAGCTATTATAATCCAAACAAGAGTTGGAAAATGTAGTTTTCCTGTAAATACTGGATCTCAAACATGTATGGTTTCTATCTACTGTCAATTTTACATCCAAATATGATATTGTTTCCATATTAAATTGATGAGTAAATTTTAGAAAATCCACAGTGTTGTTTATAGAATTTATAAATACTTCTAGTTGCCCTCTTTCACCTTCCCAAATGATGAAAATATCATCCAAAAAGCACATGTATTGCTTTGTATATTTATTGTATACACTAGGAAACACATACTGCTGTTCCCAGAAGGACATTATATAATTGGAATAAATGGGGGCACATGCAGCCCCCATAGCCACTCCTGTTACCTGTTTATAAAAGTGTCCTTCAAAGTGCAGAAAATTATTATGTAACACAACTTCCATCAAGGTAATAAACATGTTAACCTGGTCTTGATCATATAAGCCAGTCTGAATCAACTGATTTTCCAGCTAAGTTAATCCTACTGCATGAGGAGTGACTGAAAACAAATTGCACACATCAGTTGTGAGGAGAATACTGTTGTCTGTTATGCTGACTGATTTAAATTTTTCCAAAAAATTCCAAGAGTTTTTGGTTATATATGCAAAGGTGCCTAAGCCTCTTTGCATATAATAATCCAGGTATTGGCTAATAAAGCATGTTTTACTTGATTTACCATCAACAATAGGCCTGAATTGGATGTTATCCAGGCCTTTATGCAATTTGGGGATCCCGAATATACCACTGACCACTGGGCTGGTGTTCCTTAAAAATTCATATTCATTTTCAGTTAATTGCCCCTGAAATAACATATCATCTAACATCAGGTCCAACTTTAAATTCGCAACATTAATCTCATTGATAGTACTTTCAATGTAGTTGTCTTCCATTAACATGGCCATCATTACATCTATATAGTAATTTTTGTCTACCATTACCAGCCCGTTACCTTTATCAGGCCTCATTATATGTATTACTCTATTGGCTGCCAACCCACTTAATAAGTGCCATTCATTCTTAGTCATGTTCATATTACTAACTCACAGGCTCTTTCAAATGATGTTACCATTGAATTAGTTGTGGGGTTGTATTTACTAGGTTTTACCTCCATATCTGGAAACCACATCCTTAAATTCATTTTACGAACAAAGTTATTTTTCCTTTTCTACATGGAACAAATGTAAGCCCCTTGGATAGTAAATTAGCATGTTCAATGTTTAATGAAATTTTAGAGTAATTATAAACCTTAAAATCACCATAGCTGTTAGTGATGATTTCAGGTTTACTCAAAACATTTATATTGCAAACTTCCTGTACTTCATTAAAAAGTTGACTTGAAAAGATAGTTTCATCATTTCCCATCAATTCACCAGTTGAATAATTCTCTCTGCTGCAGTTGTAAAAACACATTGCTCGTTTACATTTAAATGCTCTTCAATACCCATTCCCCCATTTTGCATAAATTCAACATTAGTGGATGTTACTATATTATTATACAATATTCAGTCACTTGTATCCATGATTTCATTTGTTAAATAAACACTCAGGTCCAACAAACTACTGTCCATGGTATTAATAAAGCTGCTGACATTACTATTGAAACTTCTATCACTTTGTTCTATGTCGAGAACTGTTCTCCCATTATTATTATTATTATAGTACTCATACATTGTGTCCGAGCTCAATTCAACATTTTCATCCAAACGCTCTTCCTCAACTTTTTCACAGTCGCAAAAAACGTTAACTGCAAAGGGGGTTGAACAAATTCCATGGTCAGCAGCTGCTCTCATCACTTCATGTTCATTCCCCCTCTTGGTTAACCTTTCAGTCATGTTGTTTGAAGTATTAATAATACAATGTTCACTAATATTAAATTCACCAGTCTCGTTAAATCTTTGATTCAATAAAAGAACTTTTGCGCCAGCATCATGAGATAACTAACATGAAGAAACTGTACTTGCACGTGTTCTGTTGTACATTGGTTCCCTCATCTCCATTTGGTATAATTCCCATTTTGCGCCTTTTTTAACTGATACCAAGTTTTTGGACGAACTCCCTGTTGATTGTACTGTCTCTCTTCATTCGCCTGCTCTTTGTTGTGAATCCTTTCGGATCATCTGGGCCCTTCCTCTAAAGGGCTTACTGCTTGCCAAGATCGATTTAAATTTCTCTGCTCGGATGTCATTCCGTCATCTTGTTCATTCACCTGATTGGCTGAACTCACTTGGTTTCCTTGGCATCCCCAGTAACCTCTTGAATAAGGGTATACATTGTCCATTGCATATTCCTTTGTGTCTCTTTTAATTTTATTTAATTTTCTGGCAAAAATTGCCTTGCAACTGTTTTCCACACTGTCCAAAATGTTACTATAATGGGTGACATACTGATCGAACAGCAGATCATTAATAATACTTTCATTCTCCCATTCAAGGTCTGCTGTATATTGCTCTATTTTTTGCCCATTGTATTTGACTATAATTTGCATCAAAGCTATACCAGTTTGGTCAAATAGTTTGTGCACATCTTTCAACATTTCAGGATTACTGTCTACCCCATTCGTGGACCGCTACAACCGTAGTCCCTTTGGTACCAGCCCCAATTCAATGTTCCTTTGTAAGTAACTGTTTTCTAATTGAATTTTCTTTAAATTGAATAGTTTTGTCTCAAACCCCTTTAACTGCTCAAAAAGGGACTTGTTGGGCTCTTTACGATTTTCAATGAAATTGTTACCTGCTTGAAAATTGAAAGCATTAAGCTTCCATCATTCAGTGTTATTGTCCACTGATGAACCCCCTTGGTTACCAGTTCCATTTTCATTACTAACCATATCTATTGTACACTATTGCCCTCTTCAACCTTTAGTGACTGACAACACTCTTATACAAGATTTCCTAGACAGTTATATTATGTAGCACAATGCGGGTGACAGTGATGAGTGATACCTTATTATTCAGAGCAACTGCAACAATAACAATGCCATACAATACCAAAGTAAATAGTACCAGTACAGGGTATCAATCTTTTATATCTGTGCACAGTGTTCGTATCTGATGTACCTGTGGGAACAATGTTTGTTAGCACTACCTGAATGTTGCCACACAAAGTACCAGACTCCACATTAGTATTATGCACATACATCTCACTCTGTTACTGTACACACTCTGGTCACAGCTTGACAACATGGGGGTGTAGATGGGACATACTTGGCATATGATCCCCGTGGTGGTGGTGCTGGGGTAGCATTGTCGCCTCACAGTAAGACATTGTCCGGTTCAATTCTCAGCTAGAGCGTCTGCTGCGTGGAGACATGTGAATGGGCGTACCTTCGTTGATGGTTGTGCGTCAGGCCTGGCAAGCCAGTACGTAAAAATCAACTGCCAATCACTAGCAGACCAGAGTTCTGCTGTGGTGACCTCTATCCGGGAAAAGCTGAAAGACACAAACAAAACAGTATGGGGACGTGCTAGAGTGACAGGTTTGTTCTTATAGATGTGTGACAATCAGTTGTATTTCCTGTTTGCTGCCTATACGACTGGGATCATCCCACTGATTTTACAGGGGGACAGAGTGACAGGCAGCAGATATGGGCCAATTTACTGGACATTCTGGACATATCTGTACAGTTGTGGGGTATGATTCTGAATGCAGACTACTACCACTCCCAGGATTCGAACCATGGCTGTGTGTGCTAAAAATGTGACAGTTCACGTCTCAGTTGCCTGTGCTATTTGGATTTTGTTGTCTGTCTTTTCACTGTTTTCTGTCTATGTCTCTCTCAGTTGTACTAAATGACCTCTGGGGATTACACCAGTCATATACAGACATTCCTACACATTTTATTTATGTTGCACAATGTGGGTAATAGTGCTTAATACAACAGTACTATTAAGTGATTGCAAATCTACATTACCATATGATACCAGAGTAAACACATGCAGTCCAGCAGTTAGACCTTCATTGTCAGGCTATTATGCTTTTATTTACATACAACCTATATGAGACTCTTCCTGCCATATTCTCTGGTGTATGCAGTACTTGCCTTAAACAATACAGGTTTTATACAGGCAATTAACTTACTAATACTTTTAGATTTATTTCCTATGATAGCACATGGAAGAGTATTACTAACCTGCCTCATGTCACAATCTCTCCAAATGACATCCATGGGCCTCCTGGTTTGCAGCCCTCTCACTTGCCACTGTGAAGGACATAAGAGGAATATTTAGCCATACCTAATCATAATATACATGAGTTGGCAATTATTAAACAAGTAGTGGAGTGATACTTACACACAGCTGGGACCTCCCCTGTACTCCTAGCCTCTTGGATACACTGATCCAAGAGATCCCACTTTCACCGCTTCAGGTCAGCATAGTGATGCCTGACCTGTTCACCAGTTTGGGGTATGCCAGTGGCACTGGTGAGGTCATGGTCAAGATGGTCCCAGGCTTCCCCTTTATATTGGGAACCCTGGTACTGGCTCTGCAGCAGTCTCTGCTCATGGTCTTTGACAAGGAGTCCTGCCATGACTCTGGACTCCTGGATGCCCCACCGCTGCGCCACCCATTCCAGGCATGGTGCCTGCAGGGGGAAGCTACAACCAGTTATGAGATGTATTCCTACCTGTTGGGTTTAAATAGGGCCAATTTCCTGCACTTTGCCGTGATTGGACGGTTTTGAAAAGGCTAAACTATGGGCAAACCTACTTACCTAAGGTTGGCATTGTTTAAAGGGGTATACCAATGGGCAAATTGAGGTTAGCTGGCCTACACATTGCTTAGACCTACTATGATGGCCTGTGCAATGCTTAGCATTGCTTAATATTTAATTTGCATTATATTTGCTTTTTGGCATTGATTTATTATTCATTACATGTTATATATGTGTCTGGTATCCATGATTCATGTGTACGTACACTGTATGGGGTTCTTGTGTTTATTAGGGGACTTCAACACTTTATTACAATTACACCTCACATCTGGGCTTACTGCAGTACTCCAATTCACATATTTATGTTATTTAGTGGGTTATAAAACATAAGACTGTATATAGATTCCTTTCACATGTTCAGTTTGATTTTACTATAGTGAGGATTTGTTTGGTGATACCTCAATCTTATGTACTACTGTGATGGCTTAGTGGTTAACTACTGTGACTGTAGTGTACAGGGTCCTGTGTTCAAGACCTGCAAAGGCGGTTTATTTTGTTTCTGGCCAGAACAGCGGCTGTTGCATACAGAGTTATTAAGGCACTTTTAAGCACTTGTAAGCAGGTTTGCGTGGGTTTGCATGAGGGTAGGCAATGCTAACCTCCGGTTAAATATGCTTACCGAGAGTTAGCTTCAATATTGCTTAACCTGTGTGTTCATTGCTTACCCCGCGCAAACAGGCTTAAACCCTCTTACTAATGCCTACTCCCACTTACTACTGCTTAATAGTGCTTACACATGCTTACTAGTGCTTAGTCCCGCTTACCACTGCACTAATTTAGAAGTAATGTCTAATAGTTCTTGGGAAGGTGGAGGATTTGGAAGCTGTATGGAGTTATCATTCATTACACATTTTACCTTCCATTTGTATCCCTGATTCCTATGTACATATACTGTATGGGGCACATGTGATTATCTGTGGACTTTGCCACATTATGACACTGACACATCACATCTGCATTTAATGCAATACTCCACTTCATAAATATATGTTATTTAGTAGGTTATGCAACTAAAAATATTGGTCATACAGTGATTTGACATGGAAAATGGAATATGCTGCAGTGGGACTCGAACTGGGAATGACTGCTCATAAGGTGAATGCTCTGCCCACTACACTATTGCTATATTGCTTCATTTCTATATATCTTGGTTTTTATCCTCTTCTGCCATTTAAGCTGAATTAACAATAGCTAAGAGATGGGTAAACCCACGTACCTACAGTTAAATTCCGTATGTTTCATAAAAAAAAAAATCTTTATATTTGTTGCTTTAACTATTGCTCTTGTACACATGGGAGGATGTTGCTGGGGGTATGCATACACCTATGAGTGGTCTCGCTCATTCTTTTGGGACTTGTCTGCTGTTCTTCATTGCAGGGGCGTGTATATTCTGAGAGCTCTGCTCTCAGACATGGCCCCTGCACTCTTACATGCTCCTGCACAGAAGAATAGTAAATCTGGGGGAGTGTTTATACTAATTAGGGAAACCAAAAGCCAGCAAGAAGAAAAACAAATCCAAATGAGACAACCACTTTATTCGAGTTGAGCGCTTTCCTCTCCACTAAAGAGACTTCATCAGAACAATGTACACACAACACCCAGCCTTTTATATACCGTCCTTAATTAATCAATAAAACTTTAAAGAGAATCAATTAAAAGCAGAAAACCCACATTGATAATAAAAACCCATTCAACACTGATACAATTAATTATCATAACCAAGTTGCTTATACAGACTAAAAAAAATCCTTGCTAAAAATAACATTAAAACCATCTTAAAACTGTATAAAAAATATATAAACATTGAATTCTACACAGTAACAAATTAATTCAGTTAGCCTAAAATGTGGTCCATTTTCAAAATACTGGATATACTTATCATTTCATTGATGCCTGGATACTGAGCGGCATTAAAATACAATTGCCACCTAAGTTCCAGTACATCCAAATGAACATCCAATATGCATCCCTGCTCATCTTTGACCAATTGTTGAACTACCAAAATTTTAAATTAGTGGCCCTGATGTTCTTGTACATGCCTATACAGGGCATTGGTGATTCTACAATGCCTAATGTCACCAATGTGCTCACCAATCCTAATTTTAAATTTCCTAGATGTTTTACCTATATAAAATATAGGACAAGTTTCACACTTAGCCATATAAATGACATTACAGCTGTTACAACTGTAGTGCCCATGGATGTTAATAATCCTCCCATTAACTCTGAACTTTTCCTTTTTCTCAAGTATAAAGGAACAATATACACAAGAATTACACCTGTAATTCCCAATTTTTCTATTAATTTTTCCATCCTTTTTCCTTCCTTCCAATATGTTCTTTACAGATCTGCCCTTTCTAAACAAAAACCTCTGGGGTCTTCCCAACCCTATGTACAATATTACCATCAAACTGCAAAATCTCCCAGTTAGCTTTAATAATCTCAATGATGGTGCTTGCCACCTCATTGTAGGTTATGATTAGGGTTGAACTAGGGTTAACTACATTATTTACCCTTCTATTAGGTCCCAAAAATCCATTGCCTATAATAGGCCTAAATATACCTTGCTCGCGTTTGTTCAACACTTCAACCCTGACCTGATTTAAAAGACTCTTAGGGTACTCCCTTTGTCTAAACATCTGTATAATGAATTCTAGTTCCACCAGGAAATCATCATGCAAACTAACCATTCTGGCAGCCCGCACCAGCTGACCTTTGACAACAGACTTCTTTTGATGGTGCGGGTGCCAGCTTCATAATCCAAATAGGAATTGGAAAAAGTCATCTTTCTATGAATTCTGGTAATAAACTTCTTATCTAACTAATCAATTTCCAATTCCACATCTAGGTAATTAATCTTGAAATTATTGTGAATTTTGTTCCTTTACTCTTGAGACAAAGGAAAAGTTCAGAGTTAATGGGAGGATTATTAACTTCCATGGGCACTACAACTGTAACAGCTGTAACATCATTTATATGGCTAAGTGTGAAAATTGTCCTATATTTTATATAGGTAAAACATCTAGGAAATTTAAAGTTAGGATCGGTGAGCACCTTGGTGACATTAGGCATTGTAGAATCACCAGTCCCCTGTATAGGCATATACAAGAACATCAGGGCCACCAATTTAAATTTTTGGAAGTTCAACAATTGGTCAAATATGAGCAGGGATGTATATTGGATGTTCATTTGGATGTACTAGAACTGAGGTGGCAATTGTATTTTAATACCTCTCTGTATCTAGGCATCAATGAAATGATAAGTGTATCCATTATTTTGAAAATGGACCACATTTTAGGCTACGTGAATTAATTTGTTACTGTGTAGAATTCAATGTTTATATATTTTTTATACAGTTTTAAGATGGTTTTAATGTTATTTTTAGCAAGAAATTTTAAGTCTGTAACCTTGACTCAGGTCAAGGTTGAAGTATTGAACAAACGTGAGCAAGGTATATATATGCCTATTATAGGCAATGGATTTTTGGGACCTAATAGAAGGAAGATAATGTAGTTAACCCTAGTTCAACCCTGATCATAACCTCAATGGGGTGGCAAGCACCATCATCGAGGTTATTAAAGCTAACTGGGAGATTTTGCAGTTTGATGGTAATATTGTACATAGGGTTGGGAAGACCCCTAGGTTTGTGTTTAGAAAGGACAGATCCCTAAAGAACATATTGGAAGGAAGGAAAAAGGATTGAAAAAATAATAGAAAAATTGGGAATTACAGGTATAATTCTTGTGTATATTGTTCCTTTATACTTGAGACAAAGGAAAAGTTCAGAGTTAATGGGAGGATTATTAACATCCATGGGCACTACAATTGTAACAGCTGTAACATCATTTATATGGCTAATGGTGAAAATTGTCCTATATTTTATATAGGTAAAACATCTAGGGCATTTAAAGTTAGGATCAGTGAGCACCTTGGTGACATTAGGCATTGTAGAATCACCAGTACCCTGTATAGGCATGTACAAGAACATCAGGGCAACCAATTTAAATTTTTGGTAGTTCAACAATTGGTCAAAGATGAGCAGGGATGTATATTGGATGTTCATTTGGATGTACTTGACCTGCTCCATGGTAGATCCCAACTCTACCCCTAAAGTCACTGAGCTTACAAATGCTAAAGTAATCACCTTCAACCAAGTGTTACTTTTTTCACTGCAGCATTTGCACAAATCAAACTCATATTATGTGCAACATTCAAATAAAAAAAGGCAAAAAATAGGGCATATGTCTTGACCAGTATGCTCATCACAAAACTAAAAACAATTAGATAATCTACTCCTCCGATATTACATTTAAGCTCTTTGAGTTTTGGACCAATGCCATTAAATAATGTAAAATGGGATGGAAAATACACTATGCACTTTAAGCAGCAGGTATGCACACTATTCCAGCTATAAGAACAGACAAATTAAAATGCTGCTGGAATCTTTAAATCTAATTGGCTGCCATGTTTCACCTCTCACAAAGTACAATGTCCCTTAACAAACAGTATAGAATAAATTGAAAACATACATCACTTATTGTGGCCGTGGGTTGCCATCTTTTCGCTGGCCCATTTTATGAATTTTTATTTTACTGTCATACTATCCATTACTTCAACAATGGCCAGATCAATTTGAAAGAAAACAATGATTGCTTTATAATTCCCTGAAGATCTGCCCATACCTCTTGGCAGAGATATTTACAATGTCTTCCCTCAATAGATGATTCCTTGGAAGTTAAATATACTTAATTACATAAGGACTGTATGTTCAAATATTTTCCTCAAAACTGCTATATTACTCTGTTGTATATCTGGAAATACGGATATTAAACTATATCATTAAAGTTCTTCTTTTATTTATTTTATTTATTGCATTTGATTACCAGGGTAGTCCACTGGGCCAGAAGAACCCATTTTCAGTGGAGGCCTGGTGAGAAAAGCTCCACGTTTAACACATACAGACAATAAATATGTTACAATGATACAGGATATATAAACAACAGCAGCAAATACAACAACATTATGATGTTCTTTATTTGATTAGTTGTATGATTTCATTTTTTAAAAGACATTCTTATATCTTTGATATCTCAGAAGCAGAGCTACCCTGAGAAATTATAAGTAAATTGAAAGGGAAACTGGCTAGGCTTAAAATGACCCACAAAGGCAGCCAGCCTAATACTTACCTATGAACCAATGAACCAAATGAAAAAAAAATTGCTGCATTCATCACTACAAACAGCAGCAAAGACCAATCTTAAAGTCTTTCTGGATAGTGCATTCACTCCATCATAAACCCACAAAATCAATGACCATTGTTATTAGCATAGTATCAGACAACAATCACAAAAGCAGAGAAAGCTATGGCTTGGCATTTATGAAAGTAATATAATGTTCTTTAAATTATATTATAGTGTTTTCAATGAATTCTTGGAGTTGTGGGCAGTTCATACCTTCATTTCTCATCTAAAACAGTAGGGATACATACTAAATGATATGTAAGATATCTGCTTACTCAAGGAATCATTGCATAAAATAAGCAACATAACCTTCTTCATGTGCACACATGTATATTATAATGTAACACTCAACAATCACTCAAGAAGAAATTTAACCTATCACTTACTGCAGGAAGGTGTTACTTTGGTATGTATCTGCTGTATTACATTCATTTCACTGTCACTCAGTGTTACATCAAAACCTTTTATGTAGAACTTCTGGTGTGAGCAGCCTGGAAATATTTTAATTGGTAATGTAAATTATGTATTAGTGATTTCTGAACTGAACTGCATTTTTTTTCTTTACACATTTACTTTTGCTGCTTTCTTATCTATTTGACCACCTCATTGTCATATATAACTTAATTCTAGTGAAAGAAATATTTTACATCAAAACACAATATAAGGTATAAAGATTTTCTTTACAAAAGTACTTAGTTAAACTCTAGTATGCACAAAAATACAGCTGCCTATTTTATATGTGCACTAAGGCACATTGGAACCAGAATTTCATAGATATCGCCACACTCTCAGAAATATATAAGTTACTAATCCTTTACATCTTGTTTTTCAAAGCTACTAGGTCCATGGTAATACCTGTACAATACACACTCATGTGCCTTATTGCTTACATAAAACTGAGTGCACAGTGTTTTAAGGAGAACAAAATGCAGAAAGTATTTGCAATTTTAAAATGGACTTGCAAAATAAATATTCAGTAACCTGATTATGATTATTTATTTATTTTTATTTCGAGTGGAACACATTTCTATGTATTTCATATGTATATTATACATCTTCAATAACCTGATTATGATTATTTGTTTATTTTTATTTGTAGTGGAACACATTTCTATGTATTTCATATTTATTTATTTAAGTGTATGCCTTTGCATGATTTACTTTAATATGTAGGAGCTTTAAATAGATAAATAAACATGTACATACATGGTAAATATAGTCTACATAGTAAAACATGTATTTTCTTTCTTCCAGATTTACAATGCTGGCGTTACAAAGTCCTGCAGGTAGAGGTCTTATAGACTGTGTTTGTTTGTGTCTTTCAGCTTTTCCCGGTTAGGGGTTGCCACAGTGGAACTTCGGTCCGCTAATGATTGGTAGTTGATTTTTACATGCCGAGTTACCAGCCCTGACACACAACCTTCAACGAAGGTACGCCCATTCATGCATGTCTCCACACAGAAGACGCGCTAGCTGAGAATCAAACCAGACAGCGTCATACTGTGAGGCGACAACGCTACCGCAGCACCACCACTGCGGGTTTACCAGCCCTGATGCACAACCTTCAACGAAGGTACGCCCATTCACGCATGTCTCCACACAGAAGACATGCTAGCTGAGAATCGAACCGGACAGCGTCTTACTGTGAAGTGGCAATGCTACCGCAGCAATTGTGTTATTTGGTGGCCTATGCTACAAAGAAGTATGCTTTGAGTCTTAGATAGCTATCCACTGCTGTCACATATTTAGAAAGCTGCCACCAGTATTGAATTAGTGTGCATTTTCTGAAGAGTATGACGTCTGAAACTGAAATATCTCTAATTACTTAGTGATTGCAATCCTCAGTGATTTGCTAGAAAACCACATATTTTTGAGCAGAGCAAAAACATGAGGCAAAATCAGGGACCTTACGTGAATTTAGGGGCAGTTGAGAGTTATAACAATAAGCATAATGTAACTGTGCAGAAATTCTGCATGTACACACAGTATTTATGGTTTAAACCATAATATGAAACAAGAAAATCAGTTTATCACCTCTATAACCATATTCTTTAAATGTTGATATAGTCAGATCAGGTTTGGCTCACAAGCATTGCTTCTGCTTTAATGTAGTTAAAAAAATTCAGTTGAATTCCACATTCAGAAAGTTAGGAAATAAATATTTCAGTTGTATTTATTCTTTAAAAAAACATCCATTCCTGCACAATGCAGGACTATACTATGCTGCATAGATCAACCACGGCCCATGTTGTACAGTGTAAGCTTCACAAATTAGTATGTGGTAAACCACATGCCTTCAATATGTATCACAGCTATGCTGACCAGTATATGTGTGGGGTTCTTTTCTATTATTTTCTCTAGAGGGATAGAAGGAGCAGCTACTGCATGGGATGGTTTAATTCATTCACATTCTAGGTCACTAATGGTACCCATGTTTCTACTGAGTGCCTCAGAGCACGTTTAGGCAATACTTTAACTCTTAGTGTCCCTTTACTTTGTCATTGATCCTTCCTAAGTTGGTATAGGTAAGCCAAAGGATGTTTTTACTTACTGACGTGACTTTGAAGAGTACCACTTTTTTCTTGCAAATACACAGAAACACTGTATACTGGTTACACTGAAGTCACATTTTCTTATAAGAAGTGTCCAAAACATGTACAAAAGCAAAAAAAAAAAAAAAAGAGTTACATGACTTGAGTTTTCTGCATTTGCTTAGCTGACTCCCACTTGGCAATTAATAAATATGGGTATATTACGTGTCCTTGTGAATAATTAATTAGAGTTATTAGCATGTGGTTTGGCATGCTTCTTCGGCCCCGAGTATGAAATTCTGCATATATTTACAGACTTTCTGGTTTAAACCATAATATGCAGTTATGTCAGGAAGAGGTGTGGTCAACAGTGGGACCTGAGATGTGGTTTGGAAATGAGAACAAGGCAGCAGTAAGTGAAATTCCCAGTAGCTGCACAGAACAGTTATAGTCACAGAATGATTACATTGTTACTGCACTATGTTAAAAAAAGAGGACAACGATTTTAAAAATGTGTGTGCAGCATTAAATCACAAGTGTAGTTCTTGAATTGGACAGCTTTGTTTCTCTTCACTTAATTTCTTATTGCCAATTCATTGGCATTGAAGGTTATGGATTTTCATCATTGCCATGGATGCACAGTAGAGGCATTCACATCATGATCATATGTAGGCATGGGCCTTACAATGAAAGCAGATGGATTTGTTTTTTTGCATATATATTTGTTTAGAAGGTTAGTTAATAGGACCAAACTGTGTTTTTTTTTCAGCTACAACCTAATTAACAGTTGTATCAAAAATAAATTGTATATAGCAAAAAGCAATATAACATGTGCAAGAAATTGATCACAATGTAGCAGTTTGTAAATTAGTATACAGATGAAAAGTTTAAGTCAACAGATTATGCTAAAAAGTAATAATGTCCCAATTTAGGAGCTTACAAAATAAATCTACTGCTGTTATTCTTAGTGACCTGAAGCTTTTGAATATCTGACATAGAATGAATAGTGATGATAAGGAGAACAATTTCTATAGTTGTTCATAGGTTCATAGGTTCATAGGTTCATAGGTTCATACTAGGCTATCTGCCCGAGGGCATTTACAAGCTTAGCCCATAGTTTTGTGGCTTACGCCACCCCTTTAGTATGGGGAACTATACCCATTATTTTGCTGTGCCTCTGTCGAGCAGTGACACTGAGGTAATCCCTGGTGTATATCTGCGATCTCCCATCCATTGGTCAAGATTTCTCTTGAACAAGGCCAGCGAGGTGCTCTGCCTCACATATACCGGGATTTTATTCCACAGCATAGGGAGTCTTTGGGTGATGAATCTATCCCTCCAGCACGTCCTATTAATAGCCGTGTCGAGGTTTAAGTCTCCCGCCCTTGTGGCTCTGATGGATCTAGATTTTTTGAGGTGCAGCATATTCATCAAATCTGGGTTTGACATGGCCTTGTATGTTAAGCAAAGGTCACCTCTGAGCAAGCGTGCGACTGAATAGAGCTGGATTTCTTTCAGTCGGGCAGCATAGGACAGATGTTTGAGACCCTTTATCCTTTTGGTGAGGAACTTTTGTGGCCTCTCCAGCTGCTGCAAGTGTCGGGTCAGATACATTCTGAATGGGGCATTGTGCTCAATCATTGGTCTGATGAGTGATGAGTATAGGAGACTATGACCTCCCTTGATCTAGATGAGAATCCCTTCATGATAAGGTGGGCAATGTAGAAGGTCTTCCTAACTACTTTAGCTACATGGGTGTCGAATGACAGACTATTATCAACCTGGGTCCCCAGGTCCCTGATAACTTCTTCTGTGCTCAGTGGATTGCCACCTATTTGGTAGCTAGGGGTAACCTTGTTTTTCCCGAAGGGTATGACTATGCATTTTTGGCATTTAACTTTAGGCCGTGGCTCTGGCACCAGTTATCCGTTTCTGTGAGACCCTTCTGAAGGATATCTGTGTCAGATGTGTTTTCTACTATGGCCCAGTTTGCAGTCATCTGCAAACTTTGTCAGCCATAACCCTCCTGTGTTTGCTTGTACTTCAGAAAAGTAGATGCCAAACAAGAGTGGGCCCAGGACTGAGCCCTGTGGTACACCACTTGTGACAGGCTTTGAGTCTGACATGGCGCCAGCAACTCTGACCCTGTGAGTTCTGTCACTCAGCCAGTTTGCAACCCATCTTGTGATGTATGGGTTAACATTTAAGCTGATGAGTTTTTCAATGATACCCGAGTGGGGTATTGTATCAAGGCCTCCGCCAGATCGAGGTAGGCTGTATGGACTGCCTTTCCTCATCAATGGCTTTGGTGACTGTTTCAAAAAGTCAACCAAGTTTAGAAGGCATGATCTGCCTTTGACAAAGCCAAACTGGGATGGATCCAAAGTCTGCAAATTCCCTATGTCTTTATTTATGAGGTCCATTATGATCCTCTCCATGGCTTTGCAGATAAGGCTTGTCAAGCTAATGGGCTGGTAATTTCCAGGGTCGGTGGAGGCACCGCCCTTGTGAAGTGGGACCACAGTTGCAGTGCGCCACTCCTGGGTACATATCCAGAGGTAAGACTATGATTAAACAGCTGTCCTAGCTGTGGGTTTAATTCCTCGTTGAGTTCATGGAGCACACAGCCGGGGACACCATCAGGTCCCATGGATGCTGTGATTTTTGCTTTGGGGAGAGCAGTTCTCACTTGCGCGTTGGAGATGTTTGCCGGGCTGCAATCGCCTGGTATAGATATCTCTCCTTTGGGGAGGGGAGAAGTTTGCACTGAACCTGTCAGCCAGTATGTTGGCAATGTCTGTAGGATCAGTAATCTTCACATCATTTTGAACTAGTTCTGAGCATATCTGGGAGTTTCCTCCCAGGTTTCTAACATAGCTAAAGAAGGCCTTATGATTGTCTTTGAGTCTTTAGCTATTTTTCTCTCAAAATTTGCTTTGGATGATTTTATGAGAGCTCTTAGTTTTTACTTATAGTGATCAAGGGTGTCTTACCTTTTAAGGATTTTGCTCTATCTTGTAGTAGCTTCCTCCTTTTGTTGTAGAGTTTGTTTATGGCTGGGGTCCACCAGACTGGACGCTTGCCTTTGGTACAAAGAGTCTTTGTTTTGCTTGGGATTGCCTTATCCATGCAGTCCTGCAGGTGCTGGTAGAAGGCATTTGTAAGTGATTCAGCGGCTTGAGTACTGTTTTCCCCCGGCTCGGGGGCCTTAAAGGAGACCACACTAGTCTTTAGAAGTGTGAAGTCGGCTTTCGAGAAGTTCTTTACTGTGGTCTTTTTTATTTCAGGTGGGGTGGGATGAGGACCTTCAGCGAGATTAGTTTGTGATCTGATCTCACCAGTGAGGGGTATACTTCCGGTGTTGAACATTGTGCTCCCATGTTCATGATGATGAGATCAAGTATGTTTTCTCCTCTTGTGGGGATGGTGACTAGTTGTTCCATGGCATTTCAGTTTATGAATTCCAGGAACTTTTGGGCTAGGGTGTTTGGGCTTGAGTAGTGTTCCCAGTCTATATTAGGGTAATTGAAGTCACCTAGTATGATGGTGTTTGGTGATACATTTATCCCCTCTAGTGTTTTCAGGAAGGCCATGTGAGGTTCCTGAGTTTGTGAGGGTGGCCTGTAACATGCTACAATTTGCAGAGCAGTCTTGCCTATGGTTAATTGCACCTGGATGGTCTCCGATGCATCGTGCGTTGCCACCAGTCTTGAGGTGTGGGTGTCCTTGATGAATATGGATACCCCCCCTCCTTTCTTGGTATTGTCCGGATTTTGGGGCCGGAACGCATGATAAGAGGTAAAACCTGATAGTGCTGGGGTGCTCTCAGGAGCCTTGAACCAGGTTTCTGTCACTGCACAGACATCGATGTTCTCCATACTGAGAAGGGCCTCGAAAAGTCGTGCATTTTGAGATTTAGACTTCTGGCATTGAGCAGCATTACCCTTAGTTTTTTTCCTTTTTGTGTTCTAGGGTGGTAGGTTTAGAATTTGAGCCTTGCCTAAAAAAGGCACTATGGGGGTGGCAAGAGCCTTTGCCAATATCCGGAATCCCAGCGGTGACATGTGCAAGCCGTCCCTTGCCAAGCAGCGTGGCTTGTCCAGCATGTCATCCCAGGCAGACAGACATTGGATCCCCTTTGAATGACACCAGAGTTTAAGCCAATTGTTAAAGCTGATCATCTTATCTCTGTATTGTGGCATCATTCTTGGTGAAGGTAGGATACTGCTCAAGGTCAGGGTCATACCTGCCTGGGCTACATAATCAGAGAGCTCCTCAATGTCTCTTTTCATGTAGTCCAAGGAGGTACGTCTCAGGTCATTTACACCAGCGTGGACAATGACTGAGTCATATTTGTACCTGCTGTTGAGAGACCTGAGTGCTTGCGTTATGTGGCGGATTCTAGCGCCCGACAGGCAGCTTACTGTGACCTTCTCCTTACTCAGTCTGGTGAGCGGGACGCCAGTGTGTCTGACTATGGAGTCACCAATGACTACTGTGTCTGGCATTGTGTTTGGCCTTAAGGGCTGTGACTGTTTGACACTCTGACTGTGAGGTCTATGTGTTGCAGGTGTTGTGTTCTGAGGTGGTGGTTGTTTGGGTGTCTGCTTTGGTGGCCTCTGCTGTTTTGGTAGATTTTTGATCAGAGCCTTGAGTATGTCTTTGTGTGTTTATGTGTATGATTTGAGGTTGTGATGGCACTATGTGAGACTGGGTCTATAGTGTGTGTGGTAACCTTCTCCTCCTGACTGGTCTTGCCAGTCCTATGTTGAGAGAGCTCAGCCTCCAGTTTGGCCGTATAGTTGCATCTCTCGCATGTATTTGTGTTTTGTGGGAGGAGGAGAGGGTTGTTCGTGTACATGAGGCAATTGTAACATTGCCTCAATATTCCCAGGTTCACCAGCTGAGCAGGAGAGGACACTAGCAACTGATCCCTCGACATGCTAGAAGGACTAGACAAAAAAACTTTAAAAGAGATTCCGGGGAACGTGGGTTATCGAGAAATGGGGTTTGCCTTTTGGGGTGCTATCTATAAGAGTGCCGTATCAAGGTAATAAGTACTGTAGGAGCAAGTGCTAGGTTTAACAGATAGAGAAAAGTCTACTTGGAGTCAAGTAGAGATGATCTTTTTAGGTATTAGAAAAAGTGCTAGTAACAGGGATGCTTAAAGGTAAGATTGAAAAGAATGCACTCTGCAGTGTGCACTAGAGAAGTTAGATATGAAAGTAGGTAACTTGAGTTTTACCTGTTTAAAAAGTTAAGGTTTAGTGGAGAGTTACTATTTTTAAAACAGCAAGATGGACTGAAAGGGGTGGTTACTTTTTTATTTTGGTACTATGAAATACTGTAGGATGGCCAATAAATTTAAATAATTGAAGGGGTGGGATTTCAAAAGTGATGGTTTTGTGATTACTCACATAAGCCAGTGAAAGTAGAGAGAAATGAGATATATGGTCAGATTAACATAAGAGGCGGGCAACTATAAAGACAGTGGTATTTAACAAGACAACTTAAATGTGTGGGAGGGAGGGAAAAAATTCTGCCTGACTCAGAACAGAGAGAGCTGTGGTCTCTTTTGATGTAAGTTCATCCCAAGGAAAATATGTGAAGGAATGCCACCATCTGTCCCTGGAGAAAAAAATACAAATGTGAAGCATTAAAAAAAAACTCATGCTTGCTTCACAAGACATCATACTTTACAATTCTAAGGAACTGGACGATAATGATTCCTCTGCCTAATAAGAAATGAATTTATTTACAGAAATATTTTCTGTTATTATGTTATTAAACTTGACTAGTTATTTTTCAGTGTAAGTAGATTTTTACTTTTTGTGTTTTCCTAAAAGAAAATCATACAGTAAGCTCGAATTTGTCTGTATTTTAAATATTTTCCACGTATTTCCTGCGGTTTCATGATCTCTCACTCCATGAGGGCTCCACTCACCAAGTTCTGTCCCCACTGCCCAATGCATACCTCTCAACCTCTTACAAACCTAGAAAGTTGATAGAATAATAGGTTTTGGATTAGCATGAATTTTCTAAAGGATGTGGAGTCTTAAACTCAAAATGTTTGCCATTATTTAATGTCTTTAATCCTCAGCTATTTGCCAGAAAAGTACAGATTTTAGGAGGAACACACCAAAAAATATGAGGCAACAATTTGGACATTCTGGGAAAATCTGTACAGTTGAGAGGTATGCCAGCTTGAAAATCATTGCTTTCCGTAGGAAATCTCTACCTGTGCTTTTTCTAGGACTTTACTGGTGCTAATTCCTTTATTTTGGGATATTTCTTTTACTTGGTGTTTGCCTGACTATAGAGTTTGCACATATACATTTGGTGGGGTGTCCCTCACATGGGGGTGCTTGGTCATTTGCTTCTGAAAAAATATCTACTTTTACTTGCATTTGGCAGACTGAATATTGACCAGTTTACTTGTGTAAGTTGTGTCCTCATAAAGTTAAATGTGGGTGACTCATAGAGGAAGTGCTTTCCACATTTGTTTTCTTTTTGTATGCATTTTCTAAGTTTATTCTTAAATCCATCAGCAGTAATAAATCTAGCTCTTATGAATATAAGTTTGAAAGTATTTGTCTATAGTGGAAGAAATATGTTTTGAAAATGTTCTATAGCTGTATCATTGTCATTTGGTCTTTAAACACTATCCCAGTCCATTATTTAAAATCCAGTGATAAAAGGAAGGAAATGTAATAACTGGAATTAATGAATGAAATGTATGTGTATTCCTAGGGTTTTATTTCTAATCTGAAATTATAATGAAATAGCAATAACAGAATGGACACTAAATGAAAGAAGTAATACATGAAGAGATGAAAAATGATCTGTACGAATGTCTAAACTGAACTTTAGTTAGATCTTTTTGTTTCCATTACTTATGAGGCAAACTATGCTCAAGAATATATTTTGCCCCTCGCCATGACACTGCAGGTGAGACTATTCAGCATTATTTTTTCAATGTGCATTTTGTCTCTTTCCCTGCAGGTCATCAGCATCTTTCCAATTAGAGAGACCATTTTGCACAATGGTTAAGGCATTTGCCTCATATGCATAAGGTTTAATTCTGACTTCTGTCCAATGCATGTTTGGAGTTTTCATGTTCACCCTATGCTTCTGTGGGGTTCTTCCTACTTATCAAAACATGCTGATTGTTTCCATCTCAAAATCACCCATGAACTGAAGATCTGGAAATTGACTGGGGAGAAAGTACAATGAATTACTTGGGCTCTAGTACCCCAAGACAAGAAGAGGAGGAGGAAATAGGTCTAGTTGAAGAAGAATGGCAGTGCCTCAAAACAGCATCTGAGAGGGGTGGGAGGTTGGCATAATGGTTAAGGTGTTTACCTTACAAACACAAGGTGCAGGGTTTGATTCACACTTGGGGTAATTGGCTAGGTTTAAAATGGCCCACAAGGGCAGTTAGCTTAGTATTTATCTATGAACCTATTAGTGTTAGCTTATTTATTCCTATGGTGGTGCAGTGGTTAGTGTTGTTGCCTCACAGCAAGGGGCTCTCCAGTTCGATCCTCGACTGGGGTGCCTCCTGTGCAGTGACTGCATGCCCTCCCTGTGGTTGTGTGGGTTTCCTACGGGTGCTCTGGTTTCCTCCCACATCACAAAGACATGCTGTAGGTGGATTGAACACTCTGAATTGATCCTAGGCGTGAGTGCGTGCATGTGTGCCTTCTGTGGAAGGTTGGGTGCTGGGTTGGCAACTCGACACTGTAAAACTCCACTGCCAATCATGAGCGGACAGTTGATCTGCTGTGGTGACCCCTAACCCAGAAAAGCCGAAAGAAGAAGAAGAAGTAGAATTGTGGGGAAAGGATGCTGGGGACAGTCAAATGGATGGAGCCATTATCCATGCTGTGGCTGCCTGTGAAACCTCAGCCATCTGCCGCCACATAACTTCAGTAGGCTACCTGAATTAGAAGATGAATAGACCTGCAATGCATGGCCCCTATAACAAATGATCAACTTCATACCTCAGCTTCTGTTACTACCACTTCTCTCAGGCTGTCAGGACTAAACTCTGAAGCCCTCATAAACTTAGGTAATCAGGACATTTTGTATTAATGATGCCACTGCCATCACTGGTGGCTGGCATGATCAAATTCCATGCCCATGTTCCTGGTTCCTGGCTGATGCCTGCTGCTGGCAAACTTCTGCTTGCAAATAGCAGACAGCAAACTGGGCCACTGATCCCTGCCCCCCAGGATGGATGAGCTGACAACAAACTGTCAATTTCTACCCTCCCCAAATCAGCTTCACCAGGTTCTGAGCCACTACTCAAACACAGGTCACCTCTGTCATAGTCAGGACTTTATTGCTATCTACCACAGAGCCACACTTAATAAATTGCAGCTTTAGTTATGTTTAATTTCTTAGTGTACATTTCCAATCTGGAAAACAAATTAATTGATTGTGCTCTCTTTCTCTCTCTCTCTCTCTCTCTATATATATATATATATATATGTGTGTGTGTGTGTGTGTGTGTGTGTGTGTGTGTGTGTGTGTGTATATATATATATATATATATATATATATATATATATATATATATATATATATATATTATATATATATATATATATATATATATATATATATATATATAATATCTATATATATATCTAAATATCCATATATATATATATATATATATATATATATATATATATATATATATATATATATATATATATATATATATATATATATATATATATATATTTTTTTTCATACAAAAAACAATGCTGCTATTATGTGTAATAGCTAGTAATCAGCATCTGAGGCATTTTGTTAGACACCACACCTCTAATGTTTTTTAAAAAAAATAGTGGCATAAAATTTGAATAACTTTTTATTTCTAGGAATTTGATTTATTTTTGTAAGAAAATTGTCCAAGTAATTTTATTTTAGCTATTTGTTGCTCAAGTAAGCCATATGGACAAATTCTCTCTTTTCAAGGTTTACTCAGGTGCACTCTCTGGTTAAGTGACTTTCTATGAATCATACAACAGGTAAATAAATGTGGAGGGAATCAAACTGTCTACTATGGGCACAGGAAGCAGCTCTTTTACAACTCAGAACTTTAGTCCTCTGTGCTAACTGCCAGACACAGAAAGAATAAAAGTGCATGCAATTACATGCATTTATATGGTTTTCTTAGTAAATAGATGGGACTGTACAAAAATCAAAGGTTCAACTAATGTTTCAGTGAAAGTAAGCTGCAAAAAGGAAGAAATAATACTTTGGAAGACACTGAGCACATCTGAGGGGCTCTGCAACAATACAACCAAATTACACTTTACACCACTCCTCTTCTTTTGTTTGCAGTTAACAAAAGTCTTGCCCTGGGATTCATGAAGCTTGCACCAAGCGCAGGAGTAGCGTCAGCGATCTAACGCCAAATATGGCCGCCGAGCAATTCAGGTACGAGCTGTTTCCACATGCACTACCAGCGTGCACCAGAGCTGTGCAGCTCCCGGCGCATGTATGCTAATTACCCCATGTGCAGCAGTGTAGCATGCAAATTAAGGTATATAGCGATTCATGAAGTGGTGCAGGTGTAGCGTAAGCATGAAGAAATGTAAACCAAAAAAAGATTTACATTTTTTCAAACATAAAATCGGAGCCATGAAAGTGGACCAAACTTACATATTATAATGTTAATATATGTCAATGGCTAAATGTATAGCCAATGGCATAAAAAAAATATGCACAACACATAAAAAATAACATTTAATGTCATGGCCACACTAACGCAAAATAAATTTGCAGTGCATCGGTGAGCAAACGGGATCACAATGAAAATATATTTAGATGTCATAAAACTGCAATGTAACACAATTCATGAATTCCCCATGATAGTCAATGGCACGCATGCTACACCACAACCATGGCGTAAGGGTTGCTAAGGGTCTGTGACAGTGTTCTGCATGGTAACTAGGAATTAGTAGTCAATGCCATGCAAATGAGTCAAGTAATACTGAATTGCAAAATCCCAGCAGGCATAAGGATCTACCACACAGTGTAGCGGTACAACACTGAGGTGTGGCCGGGAGGTAAACATGACATCAAGAGAGGGGTGCGCCACTGTAGCTGTAAGCACATTGGAGCATTGCTAATACAAGTTGCCTGTTGCTAAGCAAAGCCGCAGGATAGGGGGTGTGGGAGTAGCCATATCTTTGCTTAGCTGAGAGCACACAAGGTAACCGAAAGTGCATGTGAATGTGGATGAAAACGTGCTCAAAACCCGGTAAACGGCTGTGCGTGGCACGCACCATAGCTGAAACAAGAAGGATATGGGAAGACAATAAGGAAATACTGCAGCATGGTAATTGGAGTACAAATGAGTAATTAACACCTAGGAACTCACAGTGGGCCATTAACAACAGCTAACAAGGTTGCTAGCAGCTACCTGCAGAACAGGAAAGGGGAGGTGCCGTACTGCAAAGAAAAGAGAACTGTCACAGCAGAACAAAGCAAACTTGCAGTAGATCAGCTACATAACACATTTCACAACACAATTCTGGGTTTGGAAAGTACAAAACAAGAAAGCAGGCAGCTGGCTGCATGTCTGACAATGGGAGGGTAATAGGGTTCAAAAGTGAAGTAAAGGGCAATAGATGAATCACGGCAGTCAAGTGTAAGTCAACACCAAAGGCCCCACAATAGCAGCACCTGCTGTAAAACCCATAATTAAGATACTCTGCAGCTGGAATTGCACATACACACCCTATTACACCAGCATCATCCATTGCACAATAGTATAAGGTATGAAAGCCCCACACACACACTTGTGTATTCCCAGACACTCTGCACCATTGGTGTATACAGACGGGGAACTTTTAATATGTACATGTTAGGGGCTGCCATAGCTTTGATTCACCAGTATGTGTTGGAGACTGACGGTGGTGTGAAGGATGATGCTGACAACCATCTCAGGCACCGGAAGAGGAGAAGAGTGTTCAGATCCAGGGTAACCTACCCGGGGCTACATGATCTAGAGATAGTAGAGCATTACAGGGAGGATAGGGACACCATACAGCAACTTGTTGAGCTGTGCCGGGCACGCCTCAGAGCCAGAAATAACAGTGGAACCCATCCCAGTGGACACAAAGGTATGTGTAAGTTTGATAATACTAGCCACAGGTACCTTTCAAAGACCAACTGGGGATATCATGGGGATCTCACAGGCATCAGCATCCAGGGTACTCCACCAGCTCCTTTATGCCATGTTACCACATGCCAATGAGCACATATACTTCCCCCGAATGCAGGAGGAGTTGGTCAGCAATATGCGTCTCTTCCACTATCTGGCAGACTACCCGGAGGTACTGGGTGCAATAGCCTGCACGCACATACACATCAAGACACCACCAGATGAGCAGGGTAGGCACTACATAAACCGCAAGGGATACCACTCCATCAACTGCCAGGTTGTGTGCAATGCCCAGGACATTATCATGGATGTGTGTGCTGGCAGCCCTGGAAGCTATCACGACTCCCACATCTGGCATGCCTCACAGATGTACCAGGTATTTGCCAGGGGGGACATCCCATATGGCCACCTGGTGGGGGATGCTGGCTATGCATTGGAACCATGGATGATGACTCCCATCAGAAATGCACACACAGCCATGCAAGAATGCCATAATGAGGCACACGCAGAAACCAGAATCATCATAGAGCACATGTTTGGCATGCTGAAATCATGGTTCCATTGCTTGGACATATCTGGTGGAGCCTTGCAGTACTCTCCAGGCACGTGTGCCCACATCTTCATAGTATGTGCCATGCTACACAATATGATCCTGCGAAAACAGCTGCAGCAGGGACAGAATGGTGAAGGCCCTCACAGTCCACCACCATTGCCAAGGGCCCCACAGGCACAGAGGGAGTCAGACCATGAACACCCTGTGCCAGCCCCAGTAGGCAGACAGAGGCATGCCCAGTATGCCCATGCCTTGGCAAAGAGGGAATGTATAGCACACACACTGACAGTGTAGGCACTTATGGACTGACACCCTTCTCCATCTGCACACACAGCAAACATGGATGGCTCACACACATGACCATCTGTAAATTGTCATGTATAGGTGGTCTACTGTGTGCATCCTACATAGGCAGCCCTCAACTATTGTACACACAACTGCAATTGGCACAAGGTAAGTCAATACCTGAACAGTAAATTAAGCTGTCAGCATGTGTCCATACTGTATGTATAGGTTCATAGATACATAGGTAGGTACATGCCTAACTGCCCATGGCCATTCATAAGCATAGCCAAAAAGTGTCTGCTGTCGCCACCCCATTGATTAACTAACTGTCCCTCTGTGGAGCAGAGCCATTTGCGGGATCCCTGGGGTGTATCCACTGTTCCCCACCCACTCTGCAAGGATTCCCTGGAGTGTTAGTGAGGGGTTTCGTGTAATGAAATCAGGGATGTAGTTCCAAATAATGGGGAGTACCCGTGACAGGAATCTGTCACTCTAGCATCTTCCAGTTATGGTTGTGGCAAGGTGTAGCTCATTACACTGTGTGGCTTACTGTGACATGGATACCCATAGTTGGATCATATCCATTAAGCCTGACTTGGACATGGCTTTGCTGGCCAGAAAATATAATCCCTGAGTAAACGAGATGCCACTGAGTAACGCATGAGTTTATGCTGTCTGGCAGCATAGGACACATGTCTGAGGGCATTATCCCTCTATGTGAGGTACATTTGTGGCCCTTCCAGCTGTCAGATGTGTCTTCTGAGGTACATCCAAAATGGGTTATCATACTCGATGATGCAATTGATGACTGATGAGTAAAGGGGCACAATAACCTAAGTTTGTTTAGATGTGAACCCTTAAGTAATCAGATGGCCTACATTGATGGATGTCCTAACTACTTTGCACATATGACTGTCAAAGGAGAGATCACTATATAATGTAGTCCCCACATGCCCATTACGTCATCTGAATTGTACTGTCTGCCACTCATGTGCTAATATGTGTGTGTGTAGTTTCCCAAAATGGAATGACCATGCAGTATGTGGCCTTTAGCTGGAGGCCATCACTCTGACACCCTGTGTTGGTCTATGTGAGGCCCCTTGAAGGACATCTCTGACAGCTAGACTGTCAGTTCTGGCTCCCAGTGTGCAGTAATTGCCAAACACGGCCTGCTGTAGTCCACCTGTGTTAGTCCGTACCTCTGAGAAGTATATGGCAAACGGTAGGGGTCCCAGGACTGAGTCCTGTGGGACACCAGTTGTGACTGGTCAAGAGATAGACCTGGAGGCTGCTAGGCTTACCATGTGAGTTCTGTGTGTAAGCCTGTTGGCAAACCAACCTGTGATGTATGGGTGTATGTACTGGCTGGTGAGTGTAGAAATAATACCTGAGTGGGGAATGGTGTCAAAACCATTTGTGAGGTCCAGGTAGTATGTGTGAACTACCACACCCCACATCTAAAGTCTAGGTGGCTGTAAGATGTCAAACTGGTTCAGTAGGCATGATCTGCACTCAATCAAGGTGACCTGGGTTGGGTCAAGTGACTGGAGGTTACCATTGTCTATGTTCATGAGTGCCATGAGGATGCACTCCATAGCCGTGCAGATCAGGCTACTTAGGCCTTTGGGGTGGTAGTTACTATGGTCAGTTGTGTCACCACCTTGGTGCAGTGTAATAGCTGTTGCCATGCACCAGTGAATGGCCATGTAGCCTGTGCAGAGGCTGATGGTGAATTGCTAAATTAGGCGGGGGGGCCACTTTGTCTTGTAGTGTCTGCAGGATGCAGTCTGGGACACCATCTGCCTCCATTGACGCTCTGTCATGCCGTTTGAAAGGGCCATTACCACCTGTATGTCACATATGTCTGGGATACTGTACGTTTTGGGTATTGTTGTGGGCCCAGTAGGGGGTGAAGCTTGCTCCGAATGTATCATCAAGTGTGTTGGTGATATCAGTAGGGTCAGTATATTCAGTGCAATATTGCACCAGCACAGTGCAAATCTGTGTGTTACTGCTTACATCCTTGACATAGCCAAAGAAGCCTTTGTGGTCATATTCTGAATCCATGCCTATTTACCTGTGGATGTTAGCCTTGGATGATTACGTGAGTAACATAAGTATCTTGCTAATACTGGTCATGGACGTCTGCATGTCTTGGGATTTGCTGTTGTTCTGGACTACTGTACTACTTCTGTTGTATAGCCTGTATAATGAGGGGTTCCACAGACTGGTGTCCTTGTGCAGGAGTAGCTAGTCCTGGTTTACCATTGATGGCATGACCCATACATCTTTGTAGGTGCTTATAGAGTGCATTCCTAATTCTGTCCGTTTCTTGAGCAGTGTCATCTCTGAGCATGGGGGCTGTGAACTCTCCCACCTCTGTCATTAGTACTGTGGATTTAGCTGTAGGAAAGGTATTCACTGTGTGTTCCTTGTGTGGGGGAGATGGCTGGGAGTAGAAATCATCAGTGAATAGTTCATGGTCAGATCTAAACAGTCACCGGTTTACCTCTGCTGTAGTGCACCTGTTGCACATGTCAGTGATTACCACTTCTAGTATGTTTTCACCTCTCGTTAGTCCGTCTACCAACTGACACAGGCCATATGAGGTGATAAATCCCAGGAAGTGCTGGGCCTGGAAGTGCATACTCGAGTAGGTTATCCAGTTAAGTGTAGGGCAGCTGACATTGATCAATAACAGAGTGTCTGGTAGGACTGTCATATTAACTACTGTCTCCAGACAGTTGTAGTGGTGCTCCTGGGTCATGGAGGGTTATCTGTAGCAGCACACAGTTTGCATTGCAGTCGTGGCTGATATTAGCTGCAAATAGATGATCACAGAGGTATCATGCTGCCCCACTAACTTGGAGGTGTAGGTATCCCCGATGAATATGGATACACCCCCTCCATGTCTGTGCCAGTCCATGTACAGTGGCTGAAATGTGTGTTATGGGTTATAGTCTGGTAGTGCCGGTGTGCTCACAGGGGTCTAATGCAGGTCCCAGTCACAAAACAGATGTAGATATTGTCCATACTGAGGGGTGCTGTGAGTGCTTGCATGTTGTGAGTACTAACCCTGGTGTTGAGTCGCCTAACCCTCATTGGTTCCGCTATTATGCAGTCCATGGAGGTGAGATCCACCTCTGAGACCTGCCTAAAAATGGCACCATGGGTGCGCCAGTAGCCTTGGCTAGCATTCCAAAGCCTTAGGCTGACACATGCAAGTTGGTATGGCATTGTTGCATGCATGTATCCCATCTGTGCTTGTGTCCCATCTTTCCTGTAGGTAACCTACTGGTAAGCAATACAAAGCCTGAAACCTATACATGTCCACTAGCTTCCAAGATAGGCTTTTGGTGTGATTATATATCAGTAGTCTGTATGCTATTGCTGTACTTAACTGTTGCCTGACTACATGTATAAACTGTTGTTTGACTACATGATGAATGTACACTGTATATTGTGATCAGAAAACTCTGTATAATCACATATGATGTTGGAGATGGCCTGCACTGTAGATGTTCACAGATAGGTAGTAAGCTGTCTGCCCAAGGGCATTTAGAAGCATAGCTACAGTGTGGTGGCTTTACCTGCACCATTGATGAAGTAACTGAGCCTCTGTCAAGCATAGCCAATGAAGTGATTCCAGGTAGAGTTGCTGGAAGCTGTTGAAGACTGGTGTGCTGTAGGTGATAGGGGCACATAGTGATCTCAAAAGGGCATGTTAACATGACAAACCAACAGCATTCAATTTCCCCAACAGGTCTTGCAGCTATAGAACTGGAGTGGCTCCCCCACACCCTGGCTGTATGTGTCTGGGACACATAATCCCAGGGGTATATATACTGTTGGCCAGTCACACATCAAAGTTTCCCCTGGAGTGTGTCAGTGAGTGGCTATGCCAAATGTAGTTAGGATGTTAATGTATAGTCTCCCAATTCATGTGTCATGTCAGTATTTCGAGAAGCTCACTGGGTGTGGGTGGCTCTGCCTGTTGTGTAGCCAAGCTTACACATAGGATTCATGGACATAGGAAATAGGCAGAAGAAACGTCAATGTCAATAGTGTAATGGCTACAGCATTTGCATAATATCTGTGCAGTCCTGGTTCAAATCCCAATAAAGTCAGAGATGATTTACATGTTACATAGTATACCTTAACCACAGCTTGCATATATAGGTAGTATTCCACAGAATAATAAACATTTGGAACACACAGCCACTGAAATGTGCGTTAATCACCCTTGCACTACCAGTGCCTGCTCTGAGAGGTAGAATTACCACTGCCGGGATTAGAACACGCAACCATGTACACAATCGTCACAATAACCTGCCACTAAGCTACCTGAGATGTACCAGTGGCAGTTGTATATACTGACAGGTTAAAACACAAAAGGTAGGAATGTGTGGAAATAGGACAAACCGGCATGTACCCAATGAAAGTTGTATGCTATATATATATATATATATATATATATATATATATATATATATATATATATATATATATATATATATCAACACATATATATATATATATATATATATATATATATATATATATATATATATATACATATATATATATACATATATAAGAGAGAGAGGGAGAGAGAGATATATGTCGATATATGGGGCTATACATAAATATGTAGATATATAGATAGGTTAACAACATCTACATAACCATGGAGGTACATATAAATGGGATACCTACCAAATACCGACTGCTTGACATATCGACACACGTAATCACGAGGCTTAAAGTCCGAAAGACCACAGTACCAAAACACCAAAAGCACGAGGTTTAAAATCCCAATGGTAAGGGACATTTAGTCAGTGCTTCTGGTGTTGCGGTTCTGGTAGGTTACTGTGTGTAAGTGTGTTTCTGAGGGATGTAGTGTATGTAAGTATGTGTTCTGAGTGTTTGCTTTGTGCATCTCTTTGTGTGATCTAGGAGGTAGAATATTAAAGTGAGAGAGGTGTGGGGGCGTAGACACTCACATGGGGGGTGTAGGGGGGCTTACCCACCTACTCATATGTAGTGTAGGATGGTTTGTTTGGATGTGGTAGGAAGCAGTGTGTGTGTGTGTGCGTGTGTGTGTCCCATGTTTGTGTTACTTTTGCGAGTTACTGTCAATAATGTGGGGTATTGGAGTCTGGGCTCGGTACTGTGGGCGTTGGAATTGTGTGGTTTCGGGATTCCTAAGGTATCCCGTATACAGTGGTTGAAGTGTTCATATATGAGTAGAAAATGGACCATAGCAATCACACATTCCGCCACGACCAAACTTTATGAACAAAGGATATGGAGAGTATATGCTTATACACTATTACAAATATGTGCTATGGACATGAGACAATGATAGGGTTACCACCTGTCCCACATTGCGAGGGACAGTCCCTCTTTGGGCGGGTGTGTCCTAACCAAAATTATTAAATGTGGCAAATGTCCTGAGATTGTAGGACATAATTATGTCCCATATGTAATGTAATAGTTGCATACAATAGTTCTTTCTGTATCTAAAATACCTACATGTTACAAGAAACAGGATAAGCAACTAAACTGATACAAGAATAAGCTTATATTTAGGCAAAAAAGGAAAGTTCAATCCCTTGTACTGACCGTGGGTATGTGTTGGCCTGTAAAATCTGATGTATGTCCCAAAAATGTCCCACTATGGCCATTGAAAAGGTGTCAACCCTAGCCAAAGAGGGTCAGTCACCAACACAACTCCAATGACTGCAAATACCTATGACAGAATTACACAGCTTTCATGTAGCAACACTTTACTACATTCTGATGTATTGCCGAAAGGATTCAAGGACTAACATCACCTGCATGCTATACAGGAACCAATTAACAGTGCCTTAATGAATCAGCCTGCAATTACCGTAGTATTAGTCCACTAAAGGATAGGTGTTCAAATAGGGAAGGAACCCTCACGCACATATCGATTATGTATAAAAGCAGTTCGTACACACCTGCATCTGCTATGTACACCCACCAGCATCACCCCCACACCCAAACAAATTACAATACAAACTGTAATAACATCACAAATCATTCACTCACTGTACAACATCTGCAGGAGCCTTAGCATATCTTGTCAGAGACACACTAACATGGCCCTATGTGAAATAGCTGCTGTTATACAATGGAACAGCTGCTGATGTTACAGGGTTTGTTTGCACTAATCCCATTTCAGAGGGTTGTGTGTACACTGGGAAGTGTTACCAATTACTGATTAACAACACAGTATGATACACATGTACACCAAACCAAGGATGTCTGGTGAGCACACTGTAAACCACCTAACAGTTCATGCATAGCCATACAGCCTTGAGCTGCCCAAACATCCTTGCCAGGCTGAAACATCTGCAGAAGTATCAGGTACAAACAAACCCTGCATAAGTAGCAATGTTCTGAAATATAACAGCTGTACTCACATGTAGAACAACATCTTCTAGCCATTACACACAATCCACGGGAGTCATGAAGCTAATATATCTCTGTCTGTCTCCATATAGCTGTTGAAATACATCACAAACAACACATCCAGGCCATCTTCCTCCAAAGTAAGGCAAACAGACAATGCCCAAGTGGAGTACTCAGTTATACACCACTGTTGCCATGGTACTGGCTAATGGAGTAGCTGCACAGCTGATGTGCATCTAGTTAACTACTTTGGAACACCAATTGGTGGTCAGGATAACACATGTTACTGATATTTAACTATACAACGATGGCTTATCACACATTCAAACCATCTGTATATACCAGCAGAACATCACAAAGAAGATTGAAACACAAACTGAAAAGGATTGAATTAACAGTCAACGACACCTCGGGTTACTAATAAGGTATGTAGAACACTCAGTATGTCTGTGTATGTAGTACCTGTTCTGTAATATTTAAAGTGTACGCAATCCATATAGTGGAAACAGTTATATTGTAGTGATGTATTGTTGAGCATAGTAAAGCTTGTTGTATTTATGTGTGTACTGCTGTTGCTCACAAGGCAAACACCGCATACACCACAAGGGATGCTATATAAGGGCTTTGAACCCAAATATTCCTCACCAGCCGCTGTCAGTGGCAGGGCTGGTCCAACAAGTATGTGCTATAATAGTGGATAGTATATGTTGATATATTGTAACAGTAGGCATATTTATGGGTGTATTACTGAGAATAACATGTCGAAGGTTGGCCCACTCTGCAATTATGATCTGCATTATGGGATATTGTGCCAATAACTGTGTAATGTACAGTATTGTAGGCAGATATGTATTACAAGTTACATAGCATTACTGTTATGTTAGGCAAACATTAGTTATGTCTATTGGCATTTACAATACACAATAACAGGATACATATGACTTGTAGTCACCCGACAGTTTATCAGCATGATAGCAAAGTAAAATGGAAGAGCTAGTTATCTATCCATGCACATAAGACATGTAATAAGTGCAAAGGTAGGTACTAGGTTGTCTGCCCAAGGGTATTTATAAGCCTAGCTAGAGTGTGTTGGCTTCTGCCACCCCCTTAGGTTAGTTCTCTGTGCCTCTCAATGGCAGAGCCATTAACTCCCTGTGCCTCTGTCCAGCAGAGCCACTGCAGTGATCCCTGGGGTACATATCTGTCTCCCATCCACCCATCAAGGTTTCCCTTGAAGAGTGCTAGTGAGGGGCCCTGCCTGATGTACATTGGAATCATGTTCCAAAGCATGGGGATTCTCCGGGTCAGGAATCTATCCGTCCAGCATGTCCTAGTCATTGTTGTGGTTAGGTGTATATCCCTAGAGCATGTGGCTCTCAGGGGCTTCTGTTTAGGTGGAGCACATCCAGCAATACTGGGTTGGACATGGGCCTTGTATGTCAAGCAGAGATCACCTGTGAGTATGCAGTATGCAACCAAGTACAGCTGGAGTTTCTTAGGTTGGGCTGCATATGTCATCTGTTTGAGGTCAGTAATCCTCTTGGTGTGGTACTGTCATGGTCTTCCAAGCTGTTGCAGTTGTCTTGTTATGTACATCCCAAATGGAGTGTTGTATCCTTTAATTGGTCTAATAAGTCATGAGTAGAGAGGCACAATGGCCTCCTTTGTTCTGGATGCGAACCCATTAGAGATTGGGGGGCCACATAGAAGGATATTCTAACCACCTTGTCATTATGGGTATAGAAGGAGAGATTGCTATCTAATGGGGTTCCCAGATCCCTTATTACCTTTTCTGTATGTAGGGGACTAGCACCTATGTGGTAGTCCATGGGTAATTAGTTATATCCAAAGGGCATGATTATGCACTTTTTGGCATTCAGCTTGAGGCCATGATATTGACACCAGGTATTCGTCTCAGTGCGACCCTTCGGAGGGTGTCTGTATCAGCTGGGGAAACAATTATGGCGCCTAGTTTGCAGTCATCTGCAAACCTTTTCAGCCAAAGCCCTCCTGTGCTTGCCTGTATGTCAGAGAAGTATATACCGAACATGAGGGGTCCTAGGACTGGGCCCTGGGAGACAACACTTATAACAGGTATACAGTCAGACCTAGGGTAACCAACTCCCACTGTGTGGGTTTTGTCCATGAGCCATTTTGCAAACCATTACATGACATAGGGGTTAATGTTCAGATGGATGGGTATGTTGGCAATACCAGAATGGGGAATGGTGTTGAAAGCCTTTGAGAGATCAAGGTAGGCTGTGTGGACCTCCTTACTCTCATCTAATGCCTTGGTAACTGTCTCTAAGAAGTCCATCAGGTTTAGGAGGCATGGTCTGCCCTTAACAAAGCCAAACTGGGAGGGGTCAAAGGTTTGGAGGTACCCAATGTCTCTGTGACTGAGATCCATAATGATGTGCTCCATAGCATTGCAGATCAGGCTAGTCAGGCCTATAGGGCAATAGGTCCTGTGGTCCATTGTGGCACCACCTTTGTGGAGTGGGATAACTGTTGCTGTGCACCATTCAGGGGGCACAAATCCTGATGTGAGGTTATTATTGAACATAGTGTATAGGTAGGGAGCCAGTACGTTCTGAAGTTTGTGTAAAATGCAGCCTGGGATGTTGTCCGGTCCCATGGATGCTGTGATATTGGCTTTAGAGTGTGCAGCTTTTACCTGCGTAGTTGTGATTACAGGGACTCTGCACTCTTCCTGTATATATATATATATATATATATATATATATATATATATATATATATATGTGTGCCCTTTAAGGGGTGAGAGGGGGGAAAGGTAGCACTGAACCTATCTGCCAGGATGTTGGCAATATCAGTTGGTTCTGTAATGTTCGTGCCTTTGTGCTGTAACTCAGGGCAGATCTGGGTGCTGACATCAAGATATTTGACATAGCTATAGAAAGTTTTGTGGTTGTCATTGGAATTAGTGGCAGTTTTTTTTCCGTAGCTAGCTTTGGAGGATCTTATAAGGGATCTCACCTTTTTACTGAGGCTGACGAGGGAGCTCCTCCATGCATGGGATTATACTCTCTTTTGCAACAGTGTCTTCCTTCTGTTGTACAGTTTGTTTATGGCAGGAGACCACCAGATTGGCTTTCTTAATTAGGAGTATAGCATCTTGGTTCTGTTTGGGATAGCACGATCCATGCACTCGTGTAAGTGCTTATAAAGTGCATTTGTGTAGGATTTAGCAGTTGTAACTGTATTGTCCATCTGCATGGGTGTCATGAAGTTCTCCACGTCTGTCTTAAGAAGCATGAAGTTGGCTTTGTAGACATATTATACTGTGATTCCCTTAATGGGGGTTGGGGGTGGGATGTAGATATCAAGGGTGTTCAGCTTATGGTCGGATCGGACCAACGAGGAGTTGGCTTCAGGTGTGGAACACCAGTCACTCATGTTGGTAATGCCTAGGTGTAGGATATAGTTGCCCTTGGTGGGTGTGCGGATAAGTTGATCCAGGGCATTGGTGTTTATGAATTCCAGAAAGCATTGAGCTAATGAGTTGGTACACGAGTAGTTTTCCCAGTTAATGGTGCGGTAGATTCAGTGAGACTATGTGATGAGTGTGGTGTGGTGCGAATGTTTACCTTCTCTACATGACTGTCAGGGTCAGTCTTGGTTGGAGAGAGCTTTACCTCCAGTTTGGCTAGATAAGTGCATCTCTCACAGGTTGTAGCGTTGGGTGGTAGGCGGAAAGGATTGTCTGTGTACATGAGGCAATGTCTACATTGCCTCAGGATGTCCAGATTCATCAGATAGACAGGAGAGAACACTGGCAGCTGACGCTTGGACATGCCTGAATATAAAACTAATTTCCCCTAGATAAGTGAAGAAAGTGAGTACAAGAGCTATTTTACTCTAAGCAAGTGAGAAAAGTATGTACAAAACCTGTTTACCTCTAGGTAATGAGGAAGATTGAGAGCTATAGTAATTAGTAGCTTACGTAGTGCTTACAAGTTCTGAACAAGTGCTGAGCATGAATAAGCAATCAAGATAGGGGCTTGGATAACATAAACACACTGTCCCCCCCAACAGGTACACAATCATATATCCAAGTACACCACAGAACCCCTGTACCCACAACTATGCAGGTACAAGCTGCACTCAGGCTGCATGGGACCTGTCTACATCCCAGGTTGTATCATACACATATGGCAAAACAAGTTGCTCTCCTCATACACATCATGTAAAACATAGCTTCATGTCAGGCTGTGTACACACTGTATGGTGCACACCAGTAGATATCACAACCCACAAAGGGGGAGACACCACCGATAATGGGAAGTACTGCACTACTACCCTGCTGAGTCTGGTCTGAAAGCCCATGAACCTTAATCAAATTATTTAATGTCAGCAGTACAGATGTAGATGACAGTAAGGTTGATTTCACACTGCATATCATAATCTTGCCAGGTCATAGGACATCATCACTCATACTGTATTCCACCTACACTCAGTATACTAGATGTACATTCCTATGTCACAGGAGTGTTTTGCAATGGGACTGCTGGCAGAACCAACACTATAGAAGGTGTCAGCATAATACATGCACATCACACCAGTGTCAGTTACAGTAAGACAGGGTTAATTAATTGTACTCCCCCTCATTGTAGTCCATACCACACAGACTAACAGAAGGCATCTGCGTATTGAAGTATGCAAATGACTATGACCTAGGAGCAATAGCCGACTCAGAGTGTTGTGGACAACATACAGAAGGGGCTTTGTGGGTGAGGTGTGTGTGACATATGGCCACAATCTGACAGCTACATATTGCATTGTCACCCCTATGTTAATAACCCCGTACCCATGAACTTCCACCTAGGCAGCAGTCAACATAATGGACACCGTGTGTAAGGGATGCAGCTCGGCAGTTGTCTTTCCTGTGATAGTTACGTCACCACACCTGTCAGATAGTCATATGTGGCAACCCTAATCATGACAGGGTGCCATCCATGAATATAGAGATCATTGTCCAGCCATACACAACACTCAAGTGTCCCATATCAGATCACATATTTCCTTTAAGAGGTATTGGCAATGTTCAGATGGCCTACACCAGCCTTCCCATTCCCCATCTCCACTATGTAGCATGATGCATAACCTGAATAAATCCACGTCCAACCCAGTAATGTTGGACATGCTATACGTACACATCCTGATCTCAAAGACATACTTCATGGACATCCACCTTCCTAGTACTAGGATCACCACATGCTGGACAGCAAAGCTCCATATCGCCCCCCTCTCAGACATGGTGTGATGACCACATGGTAAATGTATCATTAACCCTGTGGATCAGTTATGTGGCACTGCTCCACCTGGCCCCAGAGACCTGTCTGTCAGCTACAGCTAGGTAACCTTTCATCCTAGATTCATACATGACCCAGGGCATATAGCCTACTAGTTGACTGTACATGCTATAGTTGATATCTATCCCTGCAAATACCATCTGGCTAGCCAGTGTCCCATGTGTATCACATGTGCAACACAGGTAGGATGTTGAATTGCTGTACAGTGCCGTGTAGATGTATATGGCAGAACACATACATGTAAAACCTTCCGTGAGCAAGTCTGCAGGGTCACAGGTCATGTCCGTTAAGGCAGTGTAAGTCTTTATATGTGACATATACACAGCATCAAGGTCGACTGCATTAATGTGAACACATCCAGCCATGTGCTTATAGGTAGGAACACCAGTACAGGCAAACAGACATGCTCACATAAAGACAGCATCCACATGGAGTATGAGCAATATAATCAGGTGACACACACACATATATGGTGATAATATCCACTCACAATTGAGTGTCACACGTGTGTGACACAAACATGTCAGTGGTGTCAGTGTCATGTAGATATGCAAAGACAACTATTTAATCGTAATAAATGCGATAACACATGTATGTTCAGCTGTAGCTCTGTATGTCTCTGTGAGTTACTGTGACCCGTATTCATCATTATGTCTTCCAGGTATGCCGCGTGCAAGGCTACCCCTTATACCAGCATGGAGGATGAGGGCCTCAACCCATACCTACATTACAATCATGATATCCTGTTCAGCTGTGTGCCACAGGATGCACAGCAGTGGGATGCCCTGTGGATGATACTTTGCAGGAGGGTTAATGATGTGGGTGGCCACAACCGCACATACCAGCAGGTGCGCAGACACTGTACAGATCTCATTAGATGGGCGAAACAGCGTGCAAATGCAATCGCCAGGGAACAAAGTGCAACAGGTGGTGGACCACCAACCCAGCCTCCACTCACATGTACTGAGGAGCTACTGGCCAACCTGGGGACACCTGCAGAACAACATCCACAAGCCTTAGCTGATATTGTGGAGGTGGGTGTCTCCCAACCACCGAGCCTGGTGTTGCTTGGTAAGCCACTACTGCACCTATAACAACTATATTCCATATAGTTGCATGTGTACTGTACAATATGTAATGAAACATCATATGCAAGACATGTATACACACATGCCGCATACTATAGTATGCTAGTCTGTGTATGCACACATGTGCATACACCATAGTATAGTCTAATGTACTGGTGTATGTGTTAACATGCACATTGCACCCTGTAGCTATCATACAGGCATGGATAATGCTCATACTGCTGTGTTACTCCTATTTAGGTACCTCTGGTGTTCTGCTGCAACAGCAGCCCATTGCAGGTGAGACTGTTATTATTTATCAGGCATCTTAATCCACAGATCTATCTGCCATGTGGCCATTTACCACATGTACACATAATGTATGGTCCTGTCACAATATACAGGTCGGACCTGCAATACATCACAATGGCTACCCATGTGCAACACTTGCAAACTATGTGAATCACCGACATGAATCCTCACAAACTGTCATGGCCAGATGTATGGACAGCTGTGCATATAATGGTGGAGGTGATGTTCACTGTAGGGACATGTACTACAGATCAGAATTACACATGTGGGGAATACAAACAGTACTACACAGTGAGCTGGAGTATGGCCAGCCCACAGGATTCACTGGTGTGGATCATAGCCCTGCTATGAATGTCACACAATGTGATGTGCCATCTTGCCATGTCCATGACATCTAGTGGCCTGGTTGCAACACTGCCTAACTATCCAGAAAAACATATCCCACATGCCAAACATATCACCCTTTGTCTGCATAACTCTGTTGTCAGTGGAGCATATGACATTTATAGGTGTATGTCATATGGGACAACACAGACATGTGAAATAGATGCCCATCACAATAATTTGGCCAACACATGCACACACATGGCCATGGAGGATGGCCAGAGACATGAAGCAACACACACAGTAGACGTGATGTGCTTGCCTGTACACCCTGTCGTACAATGGTTACACATGGTCCAACTATGGCCTTTATGCAATGGTTATACTACAGATGTGGAACACTAGACATCCTACAGGCCTGTGCACATCTTGTGTAGACGTGACATCAATCCACCACATAAGATGTGTTAAACATCTTGAGTGTGTCACAACATGACAGCAGTCACCTGTACAGCATCCACATCAGCCCACGGATACAGTACATTCCCCTTGCTGGTGTTGGACATCAATGTCATCCTTGATCCTCGTGTGTGTGGTATACAGATGTCATGTGGGACATGATGTACTGAAGAGTTTGCCATGTCTGTCCATAGTTGCCAGGCAGCAGCAATATGGTTGCAGATGTGCAGGCGTGTCATCCGTATACCCTTTAGTGACCTGTGTCATACATTCCACATCATGGTTTAGTGTGTATACACCTCAGTGATGTGGGTCAAATTCCACAGTATATATGTATTGTATCTGAACACAGTCATGGCTATGAACTGTGTCTATAACCCACAATGTATAGCAATAGAGATGCCTCATGATTCCCTGCAATGGTCATGCACATCAGCAAAATGTACAGTATATCTGTAGGGCGGACAGACAACACTGCATTGGGAGACCAATACCCCACTGTATATTTGACAGGACACCATTGTGTTAAACATGTATGCATGTCATTGCACACGTCAGCAGATCACATGTCATACTACATGTGATTGTCAAGGTCATAGGCTACACATCAGGCAGGTGTACTGTTAACCTGTGCTGGTCTACATGGTGTAACACAGGGATGTATGCTAACTACTACTATGATTGTGTAATTTTCATGCCTTCTGCTATGACACATGCATGCTATTGTGTGCAACCCAGGGATGTATGATAACTACCACTATTATTGTCTGCGCTGCATGCCGTCTGCCATATCACATGCATGCTGCATGCCTTCTGTCATATCACATGCATGTTGGGTGCTATAGCGTGTGTGTCTGTGTGTGTGTTTGTGTGTGTGTGTGTGTGTGTGTGTGTGTGTGTGTGTGTGTGTGTGTGTGTGTGTGTGTGTCTGTGTGTGTGTGTCTGTGTCTATTGTATAGATTGTAATGTACAATTCTTGTCTGCCCTTTGCAGCTGATGTAGGTGCGTTGCCCTCCTGCGGTCCATCTGTTAGTGTCCCCAGAGACTCTAGCAGTGATGATGAACATATGATTGAGGCACAGGCAGGGTTGTCAGGGGCTGAATCTGTGCCATTGGTTGCCATTCCACCTATATCCCCCTCATCCCCACACACAGGTCCCATGCCTACACATACCCCATCACCAGTGGCCATAGAGGATGGAGAGTTGGCGTGTGGTAGCTTGGAACAGGAAAGTGTGGGGGCTATGGAAGGTGTGCCTGCACACCATGGTGTCAGCCAACTGACTGGTGATGCCCCACACAGGCACTTGGCCAGTGCTGCTCGTAGGAGGACCTCTGGCCAACATGCCCCTGCAAGACAGAGCACAGCAACTGGTGTCACCAGATGCATGTTTCAGGCTGTAATGGAGGCACAGGCACATGCTGAATGGCACAAAAGAGAAGATCAGAGGCTTCAGAGGGCTGCTGTCCATTCTTTAAACAACAACATCCAGGCAGTGGTAAATGCTCAACAGCAGATTGCCTAAGCTTTTGATAGACGATTGGGTGACATGGTTGGAGTTCTTGACCATGGCATGACAATCCACGAGCATGAGAGTTCTGTGTTGGAACATCTGTTAGGAGTGAAGCATCGGGCACGTGGATGTAGGCCTGCTACATCACCTGTTTCAGGTCTACATGAACAAGCTACCTCACATGTCTGCTCCCATAGTGGCAGTAGCAGCAGCAGTGCAACTGGTGCTGTGCTGTCCACACCACGACACAGCAGGCCACGTGCAAGTGGCCCTGGATGGTCTCAACAGGGACACGGTTCCAGTGGACAAGTGTCATCAGACAGTACCCAATCTGTATCTCTGCCTGGTAGTGCCAGTACAACCCCTGGCAGGCACAAGTCACATGTCCGTGGCCGGACACCATAAACTGTAAACCCTGGCCTGTACAGTCCAGAGCTGTCAATAATATCCCTGTGTAGGCCAAAAACAAGCCAGAACTGTGTGCATACATACACGCACACACCGGAAACATATGTAGGGCATCACAACACACACGTGCATAACATCCACACACGCCCAATTAGATCAAAGGCCCTAACTCACACACATGATGTCATCCAATGGTGCAGCCTATGCCTCTGGCAAACATTATCACCGTGTGCATATGATGATGCCTGTGCCGCATCCCTGATATCCACACCATCGGTGCAGGGACATGCTCATATGGTCTGATGCACAGGGTGAATAGACTAGAAAGATAAGTGCAGTTTACAATTGTTGAGTACTGTTGACAGGCAGCAGACATACCATGTACTACAGGTGTACAATGCATTTCGTACTGTTAGCAGTATGTGTCTTGTGTAACAACAGTAACTGCATGTTGGTCATGATGTTCTGCTTTCCTCCTTCAGGTCTAATTGCACGTGCCGGTGGATGTCAGTGTTTGCAGTTAGTATCCCATATGTCAATGTGGGCTACTCACAGGTATGTATGAATATACCAGCATGCACCTTGTAGCTGCCACATCACAGTGAGAATGTCCCACTTTCCAAACACGTCTACTGATCCAAGAGCATGATAGCTGTGTATTAAGCTACTGTGGCTACAGATGTGACATCCATACTGGGTGACATCACGGGTACAGTTACTTGGAGAGTGAGGTGAGAGAGTGATCTAGCTGATTACAAGGGTAGAGGCCAGTGGGAAGTGTGATGCCTCATTGGGAAGCAGTAATACACATTCACATGACAGGATGCCAACACACAACTGCACCCACACACTCAGGTATTGATACACATGTATTCAGTGACACAGTAACACACCCAAACACACACGGATTCACCGATACAGTAACACACACTCACACACAGTTGCTACTGTTGAGGTGAGGACCCCTGCCTATGTGCAAATCATCATTACAGTACTGTGCACCTAAAATACGCACCACAGAGAATACACGTGTACAGGTAGTCAGTATGGCCTAAGATCGGGGACATCAACACAGATAGTAGATTGCATCTCCTGGATGGGGGGAGGGGTCTTATCAGTTCAGTATGGTAAAATACATCCTCACTCCAGGGACCAGACAGCCGTATACACACACACACACACACACACACACACACACACACACACACACACACACACACACACACACACACACACACACACTGTGGCATTCACTATTGAATACACCTATGTCACACACATACAGATACCTCACATGTGTGAGATACACACCCCTGCCTATGTTCTGCTTTCTACATTGCAATATGTACAGATGTCTACACTAATGTACAGGAGAGTGAGTAACAATTCAGATGTATTCCCCACCATATATGACATATATGGACACACATGCAACCACACATGCCAGTACTGTGAATCAAACACCTCCCTTGCTCATGATATGTATGACAGACTTACATCAGTATTGCACATGTTACAAAGTGTACTGACACTTCCTTTGGCAATAGTGCTGATATATGCACATGGGAGGTCTTACCTGTTACAGGTGTCAAGTGATTTACCTTCAGTGTCACCCTGACCACTGTCTATGTTGTGTGTTATGCCCTTCAGTTAATAAAAAACATTGCTTACCGGTTACACAGGTTATTGTAGGACTGCTTGTGACACACCTGTGAGCTGTCCTCAGCAAACATCCATCTGCAAAGATGCCCCACCACTTAGTTATTTCCACACATCTATCCATATCTGAGGTACATCTTTCCGTACATTCAGCATATCACCATATACAGTTGGCAATGATGAGGCTGCATTGCAACTGCATGATGTACTAAGATACACGTCACCTGCATACATCAGCAACTGCACATGCATGGTATCTGAATGCACACCACAACATGTACATGTGTGTAGGTCCTACACTCCTGTCAATTGGGCATGTTTGTAGGCATTGCAATTGATGGACATGTGTAATGACATACATGACACATGGACTGTTGTATGATATGATAGGTGTAATGGGTGACCGATACAGAGGGAATGTTACCTCTGTCAACATTGATATCACACCTTATGTACTGTTAGCATTCAGCAGCCATGGACCTACATTCCATATGCATGTGTGTAATGGCTGTAGCCACCTAACTGCACAAAGGACAACAACAGCTATGCTATTTACATGTATGTTGTGTGTGTGGCATGTAGATATCCAGGGCAGGTACATGTATGTCACATCCAAACTTGAGGGTGTTTACTGGTGTACAGCAACAGTCATCTGCTAATGCTGTAAATAACTAAGTGCCCCTGGTATGTGTACAGCTGACTTGGTTACAGACAGTGGTATCATTGCATTGCATAACACATGATGCAACCGTGTCAGTACATGGGTGCTCTCTACAATTGATGTAGAGCTTGATACAGTCCACTGGTCAAGGGTCACATGGTGGTCTACTCTTATATGTCCTACAACATGTATGGATGTGTGTTGGTGGTTGGAGGGCATGGTCGTGTCTGAGGTTTACATCCTAGAATGCAACATTTGACACTGTGTCCTGCACCTGACTCATCTGTGATGCCTTTTGTGGGAGTACCGGTCAGTACATGTGAGTGGCTTCTATGTATGTGGGGACACCACCACCTGGAGCGGTCCGTACCTCTTTTATGGCCCACATGTCTGGTTCTGAGGTATATGGTGGTAGTGCTATTGTGCACTACAGAGCCTTCAGACAGGTGTTCCTCACTGCACAGATGTCAGTACTCCCCATTGTTGGATCTACAGTGAGCAGCTGTGATTATGGACACTACACATCTAGCACTGGTTAGCATAAACATACAATGCAGTTGTCCTCTAGATGTCAAGGTGTTATCCTGTGTTTAGGACATTTGCCTTGGAATGGCACTATATGGGTGAATGCGACTTGGGTATTATCCCCACTCCCTAGAGTCATGGATGCATGTGATATGTGTCAAAGGCCTGTCTACTGTCAGTCATGTCATCCCAGAATGACAAACACTGGACAACCTCGTAATTACAGCAGGACATTGGCTCATTGTGTTGGTCAAGCAGTTGCCACTGCTAGCAAGGCTCATTGTGTTGGTCAAGCAGTTGCCACTCCTAGCAAGACATCACTGTGAGTGGTGGTATTGTGCTTGGTATAGGATGGTACATCTAAGGTGATGGACAACAGCAGACATTGTGTATAAGACCGGTGTCAGATATATGTAGAGCAGCATTCCTGCTAACAATGACAACTACTAACACCAGAGTCCATTACAATGTGTTCTTTATGTCTAACTTTAATAGCATGGCCACTGTTGGCTTCCGTGTTTAGAATCAGAGTGCATCCCAGACAGCCCTGTGCTACTAAGTGTATGAGCATGCCCAGTATAACCTTGTGTAGATGGACACATAGTGCATTCCGAACAGCCCTATGCTACTAAGTTTATGAGCATGCCCAGTGACACCTTGTGTCGCTTCTGTGCCTCTTTGTGTATGGGCATGGCCATTGTAACCCTGTATAATGATAGTAGTCGTCCATTCCACAGATGGGCATACTCCAGGTCAGGATAGATTCCTACTTTAAACACACAGGTTCACAGGTATGTACATCCTAACTGCCAGCATCCCCGTTGATGTCCACATTTCTAGAAGGTCATAATGACAGCCTTGACATGTGTAGTCTGTGTGGCGCAACTCGTAACTATGTAGTATTGTAATAGTGATCTGCAGATAGGCAGGTGTTCCGTTCCCATCACTGGCATGTGTGTGTGTGTTTGTCCCCATCTGCCTGAGGACTGAATAATTCTTTTAGACTGCTCACACTCCATACAGTTCCTATACCCACCTTTGGCAAGGCTGATGATGTCACCCACCTAAAAATACACCTCTGGGAGTGCTGAGTCCCAGTAATCTCAGTAGCACATTCTGTAACTGCATAATGCTGTAATATAATAACGTAATTAGGTTGGTGTTCTAATCCCAGACTTGCCAAGTGTGTGTGTGTGTGTGTTTGTCCCTGTCTGCCTGAGGACTGAATAATGCTTTTAGACTGCTCACACTCCATACAATTCCTATACCCACCTTTGGCAAGGCTGATGATGTCACCCACCTACAAATACACCTCTGGGAGTACTGTAACCCAGTAATCAGGGTAGTGCATTCTGTAACTGCGTAATGCTGTAGTATGCTAAAGTAGTTAGGTAGGTGTTCTAATCCCAGACATGCCAGGTGTGTGTGTGTGTGTCTGCCTGCGTGAGACAAGTACAGTGCTTTGTAGAGTATGCACTCTCTGTAAAAATCACATGACCACCTTTGTCAATCCTGCTGTTGTCACCCACCTAAGTCTACTGCAGTGTGATACGGTAGGTAGGGGTTCATATACAGGACATGGCAAGTGTGTGTTTGTCTGTCAGAGCCTGTGTAGAGGTGGCTATGAGTGTCTTACCATTGGACATGTTGGGGAGTGGATTTTGTAAATTTCCTATATGGTGTTTGTCTTATGGCACATTGGCCACCTCACTTGGAGTACAGCTGTCAGTCAGCCACGGAACTGTGTTGGCAAGCCATACCCCTACATCTGGCAAAACGCCTGGTGAACAACGTATGCAACCCTACTAGTACCCAGTATAGGTCCTGCACCCATGTGCCATGCACATACACAGGTGCCTAGGATATCCCGCTATGTTGCTAGTATTATGCACACTGATGACAGATAGTAGGCATGGTGTGAATGCAGTGCCCTGCAGAGGACATGGCACCCTGTACAGCGGTACAATAGGCACATATTTGCGGACATTGTGCCTTCACTATGTTCCCCACTGGATGCCTGCAACATATGTGGTGCCATCAGATGTGATCCACAGAGGCCATACAATGCCGTACACGTGCCCTGTATGGACCAATGCCACTCACACCAGGGAATACCTGTATCATATTATCAATGCAGGTGCAGGGTCGACCTACTCACTATAAGCAGGTTTCGCCACACCAGGACAGTATTGGAATATAGGGGGATAACAGTCTGTGTACACAAAATGTGCCTGCCCAACCAGGTACACCTGTACATGTCACTGTACAGTATTGTGGGACATGCACATCCCAGGCAATGTCCATGTGAAGGACTATCAAACACAGACATGGCATGCATTGCAAAGCTATGGCCATACACATTGGTAACCAGGATATCAGGGCAGATCATGCAGTAGCCATCTGTGTGGGACATTGCAGACACTACACCCCTGCACTGCACACCATTTTCAGTTGACGCGATGCCAAGGAGTACCCCTCACCCAGCCTTGTACAGCCATCTTGCACAGCCAACCACTACACATCCATGCAGCAATGCATACATGCATGTCAGTACTGGCAGCTTGTGTCTGCATGTGGGTTATGATGCTCCCAACCAGAGTCACTCCCAGTATAACCCTCATTGGCATACCAACAGATGTCAAACACTTTCACATGCCCTTGCCCTTAGAACCTTCAGATATCCCCTGTTGTGCATGTAGTCCTGTGCATTACTGCAGTGTGGCAAATGAAGTAGTTAGGTTGTGTATTTGTGGCCCGGGCAAAGAGTGACATTGCGAGTCCATTAGAGAGTGTGGTTGTGGTGACAATGGCATCCGTTCATGTGGACAAGCATGTGTGCCACATCTAATGTATGTCTACTATATCTCTTTTGCAGATGTCTCTCACCTACACACATGTTCTTACAGCACAGCAACACGTTGGCTTTGTGGCACATGTAGTAACGTCATGCACATGTAATAGTAATGACTAGTCAGTCAGGGGTTTGACCCCTGTACTGTTAGGCGTGTGGCAGACGATGCTTAGGGTTAGGTCTCCAAGCCCTTCTCTGGTGAACTTTGCCTGTCCCACCCACACACTCTCTGGTGGATATGGAGGTGTACACCTGCCCAGCAGCAGCATGTGTATTGTAAGTGATGGACATGATCAGGTGATGGTCTCTGCACCTATTGCAGTCCTCCTCTAGCTGATTGCATGTGGAACAGCTGTGATGGTGTTCCCATAGCCATTTGCATGATAAACACAGTACACTATCTAGGAAATACATGTTGGTATTTAGCCATGACAGTCGCTGTGAGTGGTACCTGGATGTGGTGTTCTGAAACGGCATCACAGATGATATCTGGATGTACCTCAAACATCATACACAGTGGGAAATAGCCTAAAGACAGGAGGGTGATGTGCCACACATGACTACAACATGTAAGTGTAGCTATGCTGCATTGAGACTACTGCCTGTTTAACATGTTGTGTGTGGTAATGGCTATTCTGCATGTTTTAATACAGGCATGACAGTACTCTGTTCGTGAGGTACCCCCATCTGTAGGGCCATCTGTGAACTGGTCAGTGTGTGGAACCATTTGTTTTCTGTGTTACATACTGAACACACATCTGTGCACAGCAGGAGCATAGTGTGAGGATTGCAGACAGTACATGATGATAGGGATGTGTTACTGCCATCGCATCCCTGACTGGACATATGTCACACGAAACAGTGGTATGACAGACACTGTCTGGGGTTCCCAGTGACAAGCCAATAATGGGCAACTGTTCATAGCTGCGGTCACACGTCTACTACACATTGTACAGATGGCATGCAGTATATATGCATGTGTTGTGCTCCTTCTGCAAATGTATACCATCTGTTGTGTTGGGTTGATGGTGATACCTATGCACACCATTGTAGGTAATCCAGTATGCTGTTGTCTATCACTAAGCCATATGTGGGCTTAAACTGCAACACCATAGGCTGAATGGGTTGGGAGGTCCCGGCAGAACCTCCTGTCCCACTTCAGCTGACCATGGCACCGGGCACCAGCACATCTGGGGCCCAGCCTTGGACATCAACCTCTGTTGGCTCTGCACCACCTTCTGGTGGTACCACCACTGAGAATGGGGCATGTCTCCCCCTGGGAGCAGAACCAGACAGGTACATGTCTGCTGTCATGCGATCCCAGAAGTGTTGCGATGGGGGCTCACTAAGGGGTTCCAAAGCCAGATACGCAAGCTCAAGGGTGGAGTGTCACATTTACAGGGTGATGATGCCCCTCCTGGACAGCCCCCAGCACTGCCTCCTTTGCAGCTCTTTAGGTGCAGTGAGGCTGCCCATGGCTGGGGACCTCCATCCCACTGTTCCCATGGGCTTGTGAATGCCGAACACCCATCCCCGTCCAAGGTGTATCCCCCCATATGTGTCATATACCAACCCTGTATGCTGTCTTGTCTGTGATCCTATCATACCTATCCTCCACAGCCATACCTACACTCCTTCCCCCACATCCGACCCTCACCCTATGGAAACATAAGGCCAATCGGCTCCTAGGACAACATCTGCACTATACATAGCTGTGCATTTCACACATGTGCCCACTGGACACATGTACCCTTGTAATATGCATCACAACATACTCCTGTTATCCTCACCCCTGTCCCTCAGGCGTACGATCCTGGTATGCACATCACTCTTAAATGGTCCAGGTACACATGATGAGGATGACCACATTGTACACACAACACTACCGGTCCCTGTATCATTACCCCATTTACCTTTATCATGATGAGGATGTTGCACACAGCACCTTGCATGAGTGCTGTTCACACATAATGATTGGGCAGGTACTGTTGTGTTAATGTACATTACATGCACAGAGTGATGTATACGGCCAATGTACAACTGTTTGCGTGTATGAATGACACGTCTGTCTGAGGGAGTACGAGATTACATAGAACAACACCACTACATAATACAGGCATCACTGGTGTTTCCCATTTTATTTATTTGTAATGCTTTGTTGCCACATGGTATGTTCCTGATATATCTCTGTATATGTATGTACCTATATGCTGGGTATAACCACTCACATATACATCTACATGATGGGATACATTCCTATACTGTTGAATGACTGCGCTGTATGATATGTTTGTAGTACTGTCCTTTGTCTGTATATCTGCCATGGTGTATTGGTAAATCACATTAGCTGTGTGTGCAGGGTCCTGGTTCCGAGCCTTGCAGAGGAGGTTTATTTGGTCGCAGGGCCATTGGATACGGAGGGAGTAAGGCACATTAAAGCAGTTGTGAGTGGGTGTCTGTAGGTTTGCATGGTATTAAGCAATGTTAACCTCTGGTTACAGCTTCTTCCACTCAGTTAGCCTCTATACTGCTTTACCAGTGCATTACTCGCATACTGGTAGCCAAAAGGCTTACACCTGCTCTCTCCCACACTTGCAAATGCACCGACATTGGTGGTTGCATCTGACACTCACACTCCTGGGTGGGAGCGAGGACCACAATATTACCTTGTGATGTGTATTACATCGGGTTACATGCCTACAGTATCGGGAATAGCTGCCCATTAGGCGATGGCATGCCGTTCGACTGTACAGAATCGGCGGCCTGTCCAGTGATTTACTCATATTATTTGTGTGCTCTTCTTACAATCTGCTCCCATCTGGCTGATAGATGGGAACCGAGACTCTTCAATACAGACAAGTAATTGAGTTTTGGGACCCACATCCGTCGGCCGAGTCATGGTACCGCATACCTATTATAGGGTTTTCACCTTTTCAATTGCCCGAGGTGGGACTTTTATGTAGAAATGTCTGATTTTGCAGGGCAAAACATATCCACAGCCAGTACAAAGGAAATAACTTCACTGTTTTGCCTAAAAAAAGCTTATTCTTGTAGCATTATAGTTGCTTATTCTGTTTCTTATAACATTTAAGTGTTTCAGATACAAAATACTTGTTTTATGCAACTACTACAGACAATATAGGAAATCATTGTCCTAAAATCTCAGGGCATTTGCCATATTTTCAATTATTTTGCAGGACACAACTGCCCAAAGGGGACTGTCCCTCGCAAAGGTGGACAGGTGGTAACCCTAACCTATTCTATCATCTTTCTAAGGTAGTCAGCGGAATATGCACTTTCTGTCACTATCAGACCTCTCATACGAATGGGGAAAAATGAACACTGAATCAGGGACACTGCATAACAACATCAGGGACACATTTAGAAGTTTGGTGCTATTAACCTGACACATTGACAGACCCAGAGCATATGTAGTCATACAAATTGTCTGAGGTACATGCTGTTTATGACTCTTACATGTTGTCATTATTCATTACGTGTATTCCACTGCCTTTCCTCTTAATATCACTAGTTCTAGGAGGGTTTAGGTGGGACAGAGTTAGATTCTGAGTTGTAATCATGGACGTCCCTGGTAATCAGGGACAGTTCTATGGTATGGTCCCTATGTGTTCCCCCAATGGTTTACGGACTATCCAGTGGATGGTTGGGGTTTGGGAGGTATAGGCGTTGCTATGCCCACATTGGAATATTACTTACATCCACGGGGCAGTCCTAATATGGCTCTGCCAGCCAACGCCTGCACACCTAAGCCCATAATCGCATACTCATAGTTCCCCTACCTGCCACTCCTCTACAGCACTCATCCTTACTGTGGGCGCAGGTGGGGTATAAACACACCACTACACACTGCCCACTCTCCTCGTGTCGGGACACATGTACGTTGTGTTGACCCATGTGTTATCAGGCTTGCACAACCTACTGGTCCATTTACATCTGCAGCCTGGTCGGAGAAATCATTACAGGGTCTGGCTCCAATAATTACTTTTTGGTGTCCCACAAGGGACATTGATGTCTATGTTTCAAGTGTAGATCTTGCAGATCTCTCCCACTGGTAGTTTCCTGACAGTAGTCTGGGAAGCAGTGGTGTATTTACCTTTATTCTGTGTCTGTATGTCTCTCCGGCCTAGCTGGGGGGGGGGGAGGGCTGATGCTACGTGTTACATGCTTGTTTATTGGATCTCCCACCAACATATGCCTGTGAACATATGTTACCCATAACTGCTGTATCATATCCTAGCTATATACATGTGTATATTTATTGTAATATATATATATATATATATATATATATATATATATATATATATATATATATATATATTATATTTACATTAATATATACAGATATATCTACATATGTATGCATACATGTATATTCATATCTTGCTGTATATATATATATATATATATATATATATATATATATATATATATATAATCTAACAACATATGGGTCTATGGTTGTCTGCATATGTATATATTCATATGTGGGTATGTATCTGTATTCATTCTCTGTAAGTATACATTCATACTACGGCGAGGGAGAAGCATATGTCTACTTCACTATGGGTGGATATACACACAGATAGCTCTACATAAATACATCTACATCTGGTTATTCCATTCCTTGTCATATAGATTACACTTTGCTTTAGTGGGTCTCGCAGTGGGTGTGGCTACTCATTGGGTGATGCCTCTGCCCAATTAACACATTCGCTTGCATCCCTAGGGCTGTCCATATTGGGCAACATCAGCCAACACCTGCACACCTAGACCCATAAGTAGATACCCATAGTTCCCCCACCCTCGCCTCCTCGACAGCACCCATGCTTACTCTGGGACCTGGCTGGTTCTGGACACACCACTACATGCTGCCCACTCTCCACTTCACCGGACCCATTTCATACAATTGTCTCGGCCCATGGGTCATCAGGGTTACCCACCCTTGTATTCTGAGTCTGTATACACCGCAGACAAGATGGCCGATCCATCACATATGTATTGTTTTGCCAATTTTTGGAGTGTCCCACAAGGAACGCTCCAGTATGTGTTCCATGATTAGAATCCACAGATGCACTGTTCCCCCCCCCCCGGTTGTATCCTGCCTGTGGTCTGGGGAGCAGTGGGCACTTTACATTGATTGCGTGTATAGTTCCCATGTCCAGCTGTGGGGGGGGGGGTGGAAGGGAATGCTGCGTGCGTCATGTGTCTTGCCTGGGCTCCTCACTTCCATTGCCATAGCCTGTGGACATATGCCATTCATGTGTTCTTTTTCCTATCATAGCTGTATATCTCTATATGTCTACACACACGCACACACACACACACACACACACACACACACACACACACACACACATATATATATGTATTTATATATGTATGTGTGTGTGTGTGTGTGTGTGTGTGTGTGTGTGTGTATATATATATATATATATATATATATATATATATACATATATATATATATGTATGTCTGCAACTATATATATATATATATATATATATATATATATATATATATATATATGTATATATATATATATATATATATATATATATATATATATATATATATACATTTATGTATATGTATTCATATATAAATATATATATATATATATATATATATATATATATATATATATATATATATATATATATATATATAATCTCCAAACAGTCACCTGTGCACGTATAACGTGAAGTGCGTGCACGGAAAAATTCCAAAGTAGAACAACAAAGTAAATCCGGCACTGCACCATAACGCCATCAGCCAAAAAATAAGCTTTAAATACAGCAGAAGGAGCAAATAACTTTAATAGCTCGCAGACAGCAAAAATACACACTCCAAACCAGTTTCACCTCTTAGGCTTCATCAGTGGATTATATCCAGTGTCTTCATCACAACATTAAATATGTCCCCCTTAAAGAGACATGCCCAATTTTTAAATAAGCACCAGTATATAAATAAAATAAAAGTAAAAATAAGAAGTACAAAAATACAGAAGAATACAAATATCATATCATTAATGCAATTAATACACATATACACCTATGTATATCACTATCCTTAATAACTTTTTGTTTTATTCACCCATAAACCTTACTATTTAGAGAAACTCATTCAAACCAGGTTTATATAGAGCTCCTAAATTCAAAATTCACATTATTTCCTTTTTATCCAACAATAGATGTTTTTCAGTCTCCCTCATATTAATGCTACATATTGTATCAATCCCTATAAATATAAAGTGTGCCGTGACATGATCCATTTGTACCTGATGACATTTAATTTCACTTATATGCAATGCCACTCTACCTTTAAAGGATCTTGATGTTTGGCCCACATAAAAGGCCCCACACTGACATACTGCCATATATATCCATTCTGTCCTACAAGTTATTAGATATTGTTTGTCATAAACCTTGGAGGTATTAATTGATGTAAAAGATTTAGTTTTAGGAATAATTTTGCAATATGTACATCTACCACAAGGGTTACACCCTCTAGTGGTACCAAATTTTGTTTTTTTTTACACTCCATTTTTTTATACCATGAAAGTGATTCCCCTATGTTTCTACCTCTTCTATACCCAAGTTTACAATATTCCCTAAGATAACTACCAAAAAATTTATCCTGTTTCAAAATATGCCAAAAGTTATTAATTATACCTCGAAATGTATAGGTATTAGTTCCAAATATAGTAATAAACCTTAAAGGAACTATCCTCCCATATAGGTGTATATGTGAAATTAATTGCATTAATGATATGATATTTGTATTCTTTTGTATTTTTGTACTTATTTTTATTTATATACTGGTGCTTGTTTAAAAATTGGGCATGTCTCTTCAAGGGGGACATATTTAATGTTGTGATGAAGGCACTGGATATAGTCCACTGATGAAGCCTAAGAGGTGAAACTAGTTTGGAGTGTGTATTTTTGCTGTCTGCGAGCTATTAAAGTTATTTGCTCCTTCTGCTGTATTTAAAGCTTATTTTTTGGCTGATGGTGTTATGGTGCAATGCCGGATTTATTTTGTTGTTATATATATATATATATATATATATATATATATATATATATATATATATATAAATAATTGGGAGCCTATTTATGTACGTGTTCATTGTATTTCCTTTACAATTAGACCAGTTTAGTACTTGGCATTGCCGTAGTGGGCAGATCACAGGAATGATTCCATGTGTGGGGAGGCCCTCACATTTGATTATCGCCAGCACAGCACTGACTTAGAACACTGTACATGCCTCTGCTTTGTACAAGTTTCATCCTGTCCCTCTTCTGCACAGCCTATTATTCCATCTACTGTCGATGTTTGTATGTGCACATTCCTATTTTTTATGTCTACATGCATGTGTTACAGAGAATGTACTTCTACATATTGATGTCTGCATGTGTGTATGCATATATACCTATAACGAACTCGCTGACCTCCATGGGGCAGTCGAATTAGAACCGGGCCATCCAACCCTGACACGCCTGGATCCATAATTTCATACCCATAGTTCCTCCACCCCACCCGTGTTTAACTTACATGCGTAACTTCCAATATACACTTGTTATTGCAGCCATGACACACCTCCAAACATTGCCCTCTCCAGAGCATTAGGGGCCTTACACATAGGTTGTCCCTCCTCGTGTATTCTCAGGCTCCCCCACCATTTAGTCTTTGAACATACCTGCCCTTGCTTGTGTAATGGTCGGAGGGCTAAACGCTCTTATTAATTTTTGGGTAGTCCCAGCAGGAACTATCCTCTGTCTGTGTGTAAAGTAGACTGAGCAATTCAACTATGTTACTCTCACTGGTAATATCCTGCCTGTGGTGTGTGTAGCAGTGCTTTTCTCACTCTTGGCCAGCGTGATATGGCATACACTGACAGCACTCTATGATACTGTAGTTGCTGTTGATTCCCTTCTCATCCCTTGTCTATCCTTTATTGTTACGACGTTCATTCATCATATATTTATATATATATATATCTATGTGTATTGTTTGTGTCTTTCGGCTTTTCCCGAATAGGGGTCACCACAGCGGAACTCTGGTCTGCTAATGATTGGCAGTAGATTTTTACATACTGGCTTGCCGGACCTAACGCACAACCTTCAATGAAGGAACGCCCATTCACGCATATCGCTACACAGAAGACGCTCTAACTGAGAATCGAACGGGCAATGTCTAACTGTGAGGTGACAACGCTACCGCAGCACCACCACCTCATTAGCTATATATATAATATATGTGTGTATGTATGTATATGTATATATATATATATATATATATATATATATATATATATATATATATATATATATATCTATACACACACACACACACACACACACACACACACACACACACACATATATATATATACATATATATATATATGTGTGTGTGTGTGTGTGTGTGTGTGTGTGTGTGTGTGTGTGTGTGTGTGTGTGTGTGTATATATATATATATATATATATATATATATATATATATATATATATAGATATATATTACATCTCTGCATACTCATATACATTTCCTATGCTGGGCGCTGCTTACACCCGCGCAAGTGCAGTCGCATATGCTTACTGTTTGTTATATATGTTTACTGCCACTTATTTGTGCTTACTTGTGCCTTATTCATTATAACAGTACCCCTTTGATTGAAATGATCTGGTTAAAAGTCCCATGTGATACTCAAGTTCACTTTTACATGTTATGTCATTTTTACAGTAGGACGACATTCATTCCACATGGAAAATGATATGTGCTATAGTTGAACTTGAACCATGAATGCCTGCTCGTTAAGTGGATGCTCTAACCACTACACTATTCGTATGCTGCTTTATTTATATGTATACCCATAGTTCATAGTTATCCGTACACATGCCTCACCATGTCACTGACACAACAGGCATCCATTATCCAGTTAGGAAAACTGCACCACTACACATACACCATTCCCTACTGCTCTGGGCCTGTCCTATATGTTGACTCACTCCAAGTATATTCAGAAGTCCCAAGAATATAGTCCTGGGACATACGTTCATTATAATGGTCAGGGTGTTCATTAAGTCTTCTGGTTTGGCTTGTCCAAATGGTGACTGAGACTGCCTTGTACCTGTTTTAAAGTTGGACTTAGCACATACACACAGTTTGTTCCACTGTTAGCGTCCTACCTGTGGTGGGGGATATAGGAAGTTTGCTCACCTCTGGGAGGCTTGATATGACAGCACTAAACAGTACAGGGGGTTCTGCTGCTGTTTTCCTTCACATTCGTTAGGACTGCTTTATTGTGTCCATGTTCATTCTTCATGGATATATATATATATATATATATATATATATATATATATATATATATATATATGTCTATACATTCACATGCATATACACTTACATGCATTTTTACATTTCCCATACTGTTGAATGACAGCTAGTTACCGTCGCGCATACCCGCGTATGCTTTGAGGTGCCATAATCACCCTATTTCCGACTGCCATTTTGTGGGCATCATTTATAATTAGCACCCCTTGCATGGCTTGGACCCGGGAACAGGAACAGTATAGTCACTGGTTCTACCATTAAACCATCTGTGATACATTCTGTATGGATGGTAATTAGGATATTTGACATTACTACAGGCATTTCACAGTACTGGCAACATATGTGACAGTCGGTGGGTGTACATATGTATAGTACATGTTACTGTTCATATGTTTCTGAGAGGCATATGTATACATTTGCAAGTATACATATTTATGAATTGGACACATACTTGACAAGTACTTATATGCATGTATTTGTGATGTGCAGCTGTGCGAATGTAAGTATGTACATTTATAGATATATGACTACATATCTGGAGTTATACATGGCTATGTATATGAATGACCACATATGGGAGGTACCTGTACAGTTTGTATACAGGGGTTGTGTGAATTATTACGATGAAGAACATGGACGGGGTATACAATTTGTGGAAATGTACTATTTGGAAGATGGCTATGGGGAAGCTTCATGGGAACACGTGAAAGGTATTTATTCCCGATAATGCACGTGGGAAGACATGCATCATGGTCAGGTGTTTAATCCCGGGTCGTATGTTCTGCAGGACTGGGTGGAGGCTGAGCAGGGTTGTGGTCAGGTACTGCTAATCCGACTTGTGCCCGGTAGGGTTGTCACCTTTTCAAATGCCCACAGTGGGACATGTTTTGTACAAACTCCAAAGTTTGCAAGGCAAAACATACCCACAGCCAATACATAGGACAGAACTTCACTGTTTTGCCTACATAAATGCTTATTCTTGTAGCACTTCAGTTGCTTATTCTGTTTCTTATAACATTTAGGTGTTTCAGAAACAGAATAACTGTTTTATGCAACTATTACATTAAATATAGGAAATATGTTTGTCCTAATATCTCAGGACATTTGCCATTTTTCCAATTTTTATGCAGGACACAACTGGCCAAGGAGGGACTGTCCCTCGCAAAGTGGGACAGGTGGTAGCCCTAGTGCCCAGATGTCAATGGGGGTGGACATCGTGTTATGCCACAAAGTCTAATCTTGAGAACAGACACTTATCCTGTATGGGATGTCCAAAAATTGTAAATGATGGACCCCATTCAGCTGGCTATTCGAAAATGTGGTAGGGTTATGCATACATGGGATACCTAGTTTGCAAGCCTGAGACTGCCTAGGGTGCAACTGCCTACTAGATGTGGGTAGGGGTCACTATGTGCAGATATGGCTGCGCCAAGCTAGCAGCCCATGTATGGGTGGTTTTGGTGGACATTCAGCAAGGGGGGTAGTGTGTTGTGGAGGGGATGATGGGTATTCAATTATGTATCCAGATGTGGTGGGGTTGGATGGCTCGGTTCAGGCCAGAACATTATGTGGGTGTGAGCCGGTAACGTTTCTGTACATGTGTGTTGCACATTTTAATGTTCATATGTTTGTGGGATTGTGTTCTGCAGTATGGCCTGTCAGGTTGCATTGCAGATGTGAAAGTTTATTCTTTGGTTTCCTTTCCGATTCACCCACTGCTCCCTCGTACACCTTCAGTTCACCTATTGTGCATCCGACCCAGTCTCCACTTGGTGAATTATTACATTACCCCTCACCTCCCCCCATATTCCACACACATTGCCCATGGCACAGACAACAGAACACATTGCATACTCTACATATCTCTGGTACCACTATGGTTGTGAGGACAACCCTGGTATATTTGATCTTCCACATGCTGTACTTCATGCATATAGGTACACGCAAGTACATATCTTTCATGACATGGCAGGTAGACCTGGGTAATACCCATTCATCTTTGGGCCGTCCAGACATGGATGACCTGGACCGCGAATGGGCAGATATTAAGTGAATGCTCTGACCATTGGTAGGGTTGCCACCTTTTCAGATAGCCAAAGTTGGACATCTTCGGGACATACATCAGATTTTACAGGCTGACACATGCCCACGGTCAGTACAAAGGAGAGTACTTTACTTTTATGTCTAAGTGACAGCTTATTCTTTTAGTGGTTTAGTTGCTTATTCTGTTTCTTGTAACATTTAGGTAGTTTAGATATAGAATTAACTACTTTATGGAACTATTACATAAAATATGGGACATAATTATGTCCTACAATCACAGGACATTTAACATTTTTAATAGTTTTGGTAAGGACACAACTGCCCAGAGCGGGACTGTCCCTCACAAAGTGGGACAGGTGGTAACCCTAACCATTGGGCTAGGTTTAGCAAAGGGCAGCGGTGCACTAATACGCTGCATTTCACTTCCACTTGGTATAACAATGAACACTACAATGGAATACGGGCACAGGGTTTTAAATGTCATTTGTTCGAGGGACGGGGACTCAGTATTCAGCTACATGCCTTTGTGTTTACTTTTTATTTTGGTGTTCACAAAACTGTCTTGTATGCTTTGCATACATTTCAGTATACACAGACACTGACAGGAGTGATTGTTATTAGAGGCAGGCTGTACTAGTCAGCATTTTAGGTTGCGCGTCTGCAGCCGACATGTTCACGCCTCCTTGCAGTGCTTAGACACGCCCCCTGCACTCGCGCATGTTTCCTATGCACGTGAACATTGTGGCAGTGCGCCTTCATTAATATGCATGTGGTGCTGCTGTGCCATCTCTATGCCACACGGTTGGCGCAAGGCTAACGACGTCCTTGCACCGAGCTTCATGAATCCTGGGGTTGATCTTACTTCAAAATACTCTAGCAGTTGGGATCCTGAGATTCTGGATCCTAGTGCCAGGATGGCTCTTAGAAGACAATATCTTGTCAGGAGGTTAACTTCATTCAGGGGTATACTTAAACCACATTTAGAGGTTCCTACTTAGCCCCCCATCCCCAGTTCTTTCTTGTTGTACAAAATGACTTACAGTCAAAATTTCTTGGGAGATGGATATTAGAAATTTATCATTATTGAATCAGAAATTCAAACAAAATTAATTTCCACTCTTTGCTCTGTATTCCTTCTCTTAATATGGCTTCAGTGGAATTACCCTAGAATGACACCGTCTTCCTGGTGATCCAGGACGCACATAACATGATTGGATGTGCATTATCTGCAGACAATTCAACAATGCCACCTAAAACAGATTACCTAAAATCCCCAAAACACTATCTCATGGCAGAAAATTGAAAAAATTAGAGATGATATCTTTATTGCCAACTTTCTTAATTTTCTTCTGGGCCCCTCTTAGTTTTCTTCAAGGATAAGTGGGCGATACAGTGGATATAAAAAGTTTACACACCCCTATTAAAATGTCACATTTTTGTGATATAAAAAAATGAGACCACAATAAACCATTTCAAAACATTTCCCACCTTTAATGTGACCTATAACCTGTACAATTCAACTGAAAAACAAACAAATATGTTAGGGGAAAAATATAAAAAATAAAAAAAAATGTACAATAAGCTGTTTGCATAAGTGTTCCCACCCTTAAACTAATACTTTGTTGAACCACCTTTTAATTTAATTACAACATTCAGTCTTCTTGGATACACACCTACCATCAATTAAAGAGCCTCTGATTAACCCCAAATAAAGTTCAGCTGTCCTAGTAGGATTTTCCTGACATTTACTCAGTTGCCTGCTACAGCAACAGCCATGGTTCGCAGAGAACTTACTAAGCATCAAAGGGATCTCATTGTTGAAAGGTATCAGTCAGGAGAAGGGTACAAACATTTTCCATAGCATTGGATATACCATGGAACACAGTAAAGACAGTCATCAGAAAATGGAGAAAAATGGGATAATAGTGACGTTGCTTGCAAAGAACTGGACGTCCCTCCAAAACTGATGAAAAGACAAGATGATAACTGGTCAGGGAGGCTGCCAAGAGACCTACAACAACACTGAAGGAGCTGCAGTAATTTCTGGCAAGTACTGTTTGTGTACTACATGTGACAACAATCTCCTGTATTCTCCATATGTCTGGAATATGGGTAGGGGTGCAAGACGGAAGCCGTTTCTTACACAGAAAAATATCCAGGCCTGGATAAAATTTGCAAAACAATACATCAGGTCTCCCAAAAGCATGTGGGAAAATGTGTTATGGTCTGATGAGACCAAGGTTGAACTTTTTGGCCACAATTCCAAAAGGTATGTTTGGCGCAAAAACAGCACTTTGCATCACCAAAAGAACACCATCCCCATGGTGAAGCATGGTGGTGGCAGTATCATGCTTTGGGGTTGCTTTTCTTCAGCTGGAACTCAGGCTTTAGTCAAGGTGGAGGGACTTATGAACAGTTCCAAATACCAGTCACTTTTGATCCTAAACCTTGAGGCATCTCTTAGATGAAGATGAAGAGGAATTTCACATTTCAACACGACAATGACCCCATGCATGCATCCAAATCAACAAAAGAATGGCTTCACCAGAAGAAAATTAAAGTTTTGGAATGGCCCAGCTAGAGCCTAGACCTAAATCCAGTAGGAAATCTGTGGGGTGACCTGAAGAGGGCTGTGCACAAGAGATGTCCTCACAATATGACAGATTTGGAGGGCTTTTGCAAGGAAGAGTGGGCAGATATTGCCAAGTCAAGAGGTGCCATGCTGATAGACTCTTACCCAAGAAGACTGAATGCTGTAATTAAATCAAAAGGTGCTTCAACAAAGTATTAGTTTAAGGCTGTGCACACACAACAAAGTATTAGTTTAAGGGTGGGCACACACAACAAAGTATTAGTTTAAGGGTGGGCACACACAACAAAGTATTAGTTTAAGGGTGTGTACACACAACAAAGTATTAGTTTAAGGGTGTGCACACAACAAAGTATTAGTTTAAGGGTGGGCACACACAACAAAGTATTAGTTTAAGGGCGGGCACACACAACAAAGTATTAGTTTAAGGGTGTGCACACACAACAAAGTATCAGTTTAAGGGTGTGCACACACAACAAAATATTAGTTTAAGGGTGAGCACACACAACAAAGTATTAGTTTAAGGGTGGGCACACACAACAAAGTATTAGTTTAAGGGTGTGCACACACAACAAAGTATTAGTTTAAGGGTGTGCACATGTTTTATATCCATTGTAAAGGAAGAAAAGAGGAAGCAGAAGTGTGGGAAGCACAGAGGTAATGTGGGACACTGCCTGCAGGCCATAGCAAGATAACCTCACCATTTCACTCTTTCCACTTTTGCTCAGGGGAAGGTTATAAGATCAGATATTTCACAGTCAGACCAGATCAGCATCAGCCCTTTCTTAGATCCTGTTATTGTTTTAATGAGTGAGCATTCCAATGTGTTAATACAGGTAGCAATTCTTAATTCTTACATTTCTCAAAAGCTTAGTGCCTGTTTTATTTAGAGCTATACATCATTTGGGATGACCCATGCATTCATTTTTACAAAATATTTGATAATTCATGCAATGACCTAACTAAAAGCTTTCATTTTTTCTCTTAGTACAAATTCACCAGTTGGTGCCTAAAGCAGACCAATTACTCTAAGTTTTGCATGTAGCCCTGTGAATGCTCAGTTTCTGTGCAAATTATCGTCACAACTCTGGTACTGCCTATCACAAAAAAATGTCCTATACCCATTTATATTTCTAGTCCAAGAATGAGCAGGTCATAATCCCAAATTACTAGGCCTGTGCTACTATTTAACCCTGACTGACAGCAGGATAATCTTCTGACCTAGAAACCTATGACAAGAAGCAAAGCAGAAATGAAAATAAGTTAATGTAAATCACAAACAGTGCCAGAGACAAGTGGAAGTTAGCTGTAGGCTAGGCAACCCTTACACCTTCCCCTAGCATTTATATGGTTATTGCTTTTGGTAGATATAGAAAGATAATCCATCTGCTCTGTGCAGGACTGTAGCTGTTACTGCAGGCCAGGTGGACTGACTGGTACGCACATAACTGACTGCACTTTCCCTCTAGAATTATCACCTAGATGCTTTGTAAAACTTGGCAAATTATCAGAATGCAAATTCTCAAAGCTTAATTGTCTGGCAGAAACATAAAGAGCCTAACTGGAAGCAAAGTAAAGATTTTTATTTTCCTTTGTGTTCTGAGAAAGAATGTGTGCTTTTGTGAGTGCTCAGACTGAGTGATTGGTGGCCCCTTCACTGTGGTACACAGTTACTACTTTGATAAGTGGCATGTGATGGAGTGGGAATAGATGTTCTCTGGCCATGTCCTGACCCCCACAACTATTGCACCTTGAAAAAGATGGGCTGAGGTGTTGGGTCCTTCAGCCTGCAAAAGACCCCTTTTTGTGATAACTTGTTGCATGACCACTCCAAAAGCAAAATTACATTTTATTGGGAAATCTGAAATAAGGATGCAATAGGATAAAGTGAAATTGAAATGCATTTTGATAACTAGAAACCATCAGTTTGTCGTAAGCCATGCAACATCTTTTCAGTACAGTTTTAAGTTGAGAGGTGAATAAAGTCCCAACAATTCTGAAGCCATTTTCAAGGTACTTAATCTGTTCTGTAGTGTCCAACTTGGTGCAAACATGTAGCTAACATAGTTTTTGACAGTGTATCTAAATGATTCCAATTGTTTGATTATAGTAGGTACAAGAAGGCAACCATACTTTTCCATCTTTAGGCTGTGTGCACCTTTAAACTATGCAGTGCAAAGTAGGCATTACAGACCAAATGCTGTGTTGTTAGATACATTATCCAAATCATAACGCTGTGAAAAAATGTCAGGAAATAAATCTGTGCTACTGAAAACCTTAGGTTTTACAGATTTCTGACATTTGATGATTCATAGCATGTTTCCTGAAAACATAAAGACACATTCAGCAATATATTTTCTTTGATATCCACTTGGTATTACAAGATATATGTGAACATTTTGCATGTATTTGGCATTGTCTCCCAGTGAAGAAAATAGCTCTGTATTAAAGAGACACTCCGTCATTACAGTGCCATAATACTCTATTTGCCCTGTCAGCAGTGCTCATTAAATTTTATGCTAGCCTTTACAAGTAAGGATACCTCATTGTTTATAACATCATCTGCTTTAGTAAAGTTCTGTTTAACAACTTTCTAAACTAATATACAAAACATTTCCTTGTGAATACTGTCTTCCTATTTATCAAACATTTAATTCATGCAAACAGTCTGTCAAGTTTAAGCATAATTTTACTAACTGGAAAGTATAAAGAAGTTTACACCAATTGTCACGGACTTATCTTAACCTGGACCTGGAATTTTATGTTATGCTTCTATTCCCTAACTTGTTCAGTTTGGTTCTTTTATTCGTAGTTAATTTGTGTACATTTTCTTTGTATATTTTGGCTACATGGTAGACTAGCTGCTTATTTTCTTTCAGATTCTTGTTATTAATTTGCTTTTGTTACACTTGGAAAAAACTACATATATAACTAGCAGTGAATTCTTGTGGACAGTGTGGCAATGTAAATATTTTGTGAATAGTTTTGCAGCAAGTCATGAAATAGTTATCTTTAACCAGCAGATGGCGGAGTGGTATAAAAAAAAATCAACAACATCACAGTTCTAGTTCATTGGCAGAAATGTCATGCAGAACACTTTGCGTCTGTCAGCACATTCCTGGAAGGTCACAGTAAATGATGAATGCTTCTATGAAGGAGCTGCAGGCTTTTTTTTTTTTCATGGATTGCATCACTTGGCTGCTTGGTTTGGCGGCTTCATTCATTAGACTCCTGTGGTTGCAGGCCTTTCCTGATTGCTGGGAGGCTTACTTCCTCAACAGACTATTTTGTAGCCAAGGCAGGATGTTCAAGACTAACTTACTAGCCTTGGGGCACTGGATGCTATCCAAATGCTCTTCCCTCCTCTAACCCCCCCCCCCCGCCCAAAACAAAAATCCTTTGGTTCTAGCCAGCAATTTCTCACTTTTCTGGATGTTTATTTTATAAAGCATATGTGCTGTCATATGATACTTCAGCCTGCTTCAAGTTAAAGAAATTATGCTGAAAGTGTTACTTGGGTTCTTGCATAACAGAAAAATAAGGTTGCCCTTTAAAGTCAGGTGGTACCTTTGTTGTGTGTTCCAATGTTTACATGGTAACTATATAATTCATATCTCATTTCAGCAGAAGCAGGAAAACAAATTACTGTATGACTGGTTTACTGGATTCCTGTGCTGCATGCACCAAATGCTGAGATAGTACTAAAATATTTAAATTCTGCTGAACCAGGCTTTAAAGGGGGAGGGTCTTCATAACGTCCTTAATTTCTTTACACTATAGTGGCAAGGAAAAGTAGATAATTACAGTTAAAAAAAAACTAAGAAACAAAGTTGAAGCATTTGTACTGTGTCGTGAAAATCTTTAATAAGTAAAATACAGAAAACAATATAAAACATTAAGCACTTTTGTTTATCACAGGGACTTCTTCAGAATGCTATAAAAGCACATTGAACAGCTGAATAAATATACTTGGAAAGACTCCCTCCTAAATTTTCATTGGATAAATGATTAATGTATTAATTGGAAGATAATTAAAATTGTTAAAAGTCGACAGACATTAAAAATTCTTAAAGTGATACTGTCCATCAAAAATATGAACCAGAAAAAAACAGTTCAGTAAATAACATAGCATAAGGAAGTATATCTGAAGACAAACGTAAGAGAAACAGACTATAAATTCTAAAAATACATTTGCGCCAAAGTTCATTTTCACTGAAAAAGTGATTAAATGGAATTACAAAAATGAATTACAAATAAGGAAGATTTAAGAAGCAACGCACTTCCTATTGACACTATTTAATTCAAGCCGTAGGCGTTCATGAAGTCTAATTTAAGTTGTCATCTAAGCTCCTTATATTTTAAAATGTCTTTCCATGGACACCCCCACCAGGCTATATCCTCACTGCTGTCCAACATGTTTGAAACTTTTCACTCGTAAACTCAATTTTCATTGTATACTTATTTATTTATTTATTTTTTTAGTTAATTCCTAGTTTTGGTATTTAATAATTACAGCTACAGACATTTCAAAAGCACATCTTTTTTTTTCTTTTCAGTACATAAACTTTCATTTCTAATCATGACTTCACTTAAGGAGATGAGAGATTTGTTAAGAAGTACGTTTTATTAAGTAACCTCATATACCATTTTCGAAAGAAGCTAAGGTGTTTAGAAAAGAATGCATGAGTGGGAGATGGGCACATATTCACCTGCTGCTACACAATGGTGTAGATTTGTTGAAGTCTCATGTGGAAGAGTATATGTTATCTGAGTGTTATGCTCATATTTGTCTAGAAAATGCCATTTACTTCTCCCTTATTTAAAGCCTCAGAACACTGTGCAATGACTAGTAACTTTCATGAGGAATGTAACCTAATTGGATGAAGCATGCATCAGTGACTCATTTGCACACAGCAATTGTGGCGATTAATTTGTTTATGACTAAGTTTGATATGTGCTATTTTAACAACACTTCAACTATATAGGTCAACATTTTTGGGGGTCCCAAATAGGATCAGTGGAGCCATAGACTTCCAACAGGATTAACAGAATTTGAGGCATTAACTTAAGTAATAATTCTGTGGGTCCAATGAAAGGTTTTACATAAACAGATGATTTACCACAGGATTATGGAGTCAGGCGATCCTTGGTAAAATGAGACAGCATACCCCATCATGAATAGCTTTCATTTCATATTGCTGGTTTTGAATAATGCAAAATCAGACTATACATCATTAAACCCCAAGACGATGTTACATTTTAATGGATAAAAGAAGGTAGGAATTAAGCCTGTGATGGTCTTTCATCACCTTTATTATTGGTCTTCTGTAACTATCTGCAGTAAAATCAGAAGTAACTTTTTCATTGACAGTGTCAGTAGCTCAGCAAGTAGCTCACTCACCTTTGATGCTGGAAAGCCAGAAGGCTGGGGGTTCTCTACTCAAGCCAGATGACTGGTTTGATTTTCAAATTGCTGACACAGCAGTACAGCATTAGGGGGTGCTGCATTCTTGAGCATGCTGTCCTCTGGATGAGATGTTAAACCGAGAGGCCCCATCTGCATTAGTTGGTGGAGACCAGGTGGATGGATAAGATCCCATGGCATGTGTTGAAAAGAGTAGGGGAAAGTTCCCTGATGCCTTGGCCAAACGTCCACCAATAGTATAAATACCACCTCAGTTCTCCCCTGAAAAGAGGCCACTAGCCTAGTGGGGGACTAAGTTGGTCAACAAAGGATAAATAAACACATTTTTTTTTATTCAGGAATGCGGTAAAAGAAAATAAATATTGTCACTATCCTGGCAGAAAGCCTCTTATGACCAGCAATGCCCCTGGTGTCTATAATTGGCTATACAAGTGCTCATTTCTATAAATCTGTTCCTGTTGCACTTGCATTGTGCCCTTGGTACTTGCTGGTCTGTGGCAAAATAAGGCATATTTGTATTTTATATAATTTACTTCAACAAAACTTCAACAACTGCTAGTCTGAAATGCATATTCTCCTTCATCTATAGGATTTCTTACCTACATATCTAACATCAGAGCTTGCAAGAGTTCCCACTCCTACATTCTGTTTGCTCAAAGCAGGAATAGTCCCAGGTATCCACAGATACATCCAAAAGAGTGGATGAGAGGGTCTGCCATTCCCATTTATTTAAACAAGTCTGCATGTGTTTGTTGGAACAGCATTCATATAGAGACATATTTTTTATCTAATCCTCTTGAAATTGTGGGATTATTGCTGCTTTGTAGCTGCCCACTATCTCATATCTCTGTAGTTTATATGCTACAACTGCATACTTCTCTAGCAGCCTGACTTTACCACTGAGCCTAAGTCAGATCGGTGACCACTTTCTGTAATAACCTAATGGGTGGCAGAAAGTTTAGTTGCTGCAGGTTTCAGGGCTACTTCAAGCTCTACCATACAACAATATGATATCTGCAATTTCCCATCTGTGAATCCAAGTCAGTCACTAGTGTAACTCATTATCCAGTTACTCTGACCAATGAATAACTGCATTGCACATGGTCACTGACTGCACACCGGGCACCTGGCAAACTTGTAGGGAGTGTGTACCAGATACTGGGGAAAGTATACCTGCAAACTGTAAAATAGATTACTGTATGGGGTACATTATTAATAAACTGGCAGCTTGGAGGTAATTCCAGTGAAGACAGGTTATCAAACATTGATGAATATTCCTTGAGGAAGAGGAAGTAAAGACTTTTATATACTTGAATGCAATAGACCAAAATAAAAAAAAAGATCTCCATGTAAGAAAATGTAGGGAATGATGGACATAGTGACAATAGTCTCAGAGTGGAGGGTGAAATGTACAGATAGATGTATAAAGTGAGTTCTTTGTAGAAAGGGTGTAGAGCAGTTGAACATTTTGTTCTGTGTGTCTGAATGATATGATGGTAAAATGCTTCAGGAAAAGATGGGTGAGAGTGTGTGTGTCAGTCTAGGGAACAGTGCGATAGACAAGTGTCAGATGAGACGTTATATGGATGGCTGAACAGACTCTGCTAATCAGGAAGCCTATAGCTACTGTATTTACATGTGTGTAACGGACAAGGAGGCAACAAGGAGAAGTGACTGGTAGCCTGCTAGTGAATGACATTTGCAGACATTAAAAGAGAATTAAAATATGGAGTGAGAGTTTAAAGCCATCCATGCATTATATTATCTACCCATTTCCATAAATCGTGTCCCACTTTGGGTGACCAAAAAGGTGGTGAAACCTATAAATATAAATGAAAAATCTGTATATAATGGCTGATGAATACTATCTATCTCAACTCTCTCCCAGTATCTCTACTTTCAACTTCCCTCCCTCCTTCCCTATTGATCATATGATGAGAAAGCATTAAGACGTAGTTTGCAGGAAAAGGAAGCTTCTACCCCATGTAGGGCACATGGAGGGAAGATGAACAAGGGATATGGATGACTGGATCAGTAAGGTCCAGTCCCCGGGGCAAACTATAAGTCAACATGTCTAGAACCAAAAACATATAAAATCTGCAGTATGAATATTCACTTCTAAAACTGGAGTGCATACAGAGCAAAAGCCAAAAAGATATAGTTCACAAACAAGAAGATTGACAGATGGTGCCAGAAAAGGTTTTGCAAATGTGGATTCATATGGGAAATACAGGATGTATGTTTGTTCTTGGGGGAGAAGGGGTACTTATCACTGATATGACCACTAGTACAGGTGCAAGAAAGTTGTCAGATGCAACTGCATCAGCAGAAAACTGTACAATAAAGAAAACAAATTCTCACTGCAATGGGGTTTCATAGGATCATAGGAAGTTACTAGGTGATTGGCCCTGAGGCCCTTATAAGTGTAGCCAAGAGTTTAGCCCATGTTTACACAAATCAGCACCCGATGCCCCTGACCAGCACAGACATGGGTGGAATCCCAAGGAAGTTACTGGGTTAAGGAAATAAATTCAAGTACTGAGACTGATAAGACCACCTTATACTCATGAGGATTCCCTAATACTAGTGATAATACAGTGCTGAGATAGTGTGTAATGCACTAAAGCTAAAAAAACCCTCAAAAAACAATATAGTAGAGCAGATGTATGATAGATCGTCTTATCTGAACCAAATATCCTAGGTGGTGATGAAACCAGTGCTGTGACCAACGTTCATAAAAAGAAAGGGATAGGAATACACAACTCTATTCTCCTGTAATGTTGCTACATATAGAGTTGACCAGCTTTAGACCCATCAAGGGCTCAGCTAGACTATAGATGTGGATACTTCTCAAAGAAGCTATTAGTTATGATTATGGTCACTCACTCATTACAAATGTGAAAATGATGTCTGGTAGCATCCAGTTTTAGAAACAGGCAACAGAAAGAGATCACCATTGTTATACTGCTGATCTGCTATATTCACTGAAGGGGATGCTTTGGCACTGATCTTACAAACTGACATTAACACAATCATATTGTTTACTGATATTATCACTAGTAGTACCATAGTAATGTTAATATTAATAACATTGCCTTGAGTTGGAAACATATGCGGTATTGTTAGATCTCTGATGATTATTTTGCTTATATTCTGTTTTTTGTCAGGAATGCACTTTCTGGTGCCAGTGTTGCATAAGTTGCTAGTTGTTTCTGGAAGCAGTTCCTGTATTTTATATGCTACATGGAACTGTTATGCATGAACAGTAATACATCTTTTTCAAGCAAACAGCTTTTACAGTGAACTGTTGCAGATTCCTCAACATGTGTAAAGTTTTAAGTGACAAAATAAAAGCAGAAATGTGCTAATAACTTAATTCCCCTGGTTTGAGAAGGCAGTTGCAGTGAAACTGACAGGCTATTAAACAGCAAGAAGACAAGATGGCTGTCAAATGCTGCTGTTACAGAACAACTCAATGCATGTTTACATCTGCTTGTTGTATGTGATAGTGCAAAGAGTGTTGTCTAACGACTGAACAGATCAAGAAAGAATTGTGCATTAATAATAATATATACATATATATATATATATATATATATATATATATAAATATTTGCTTCTGTTACATTTAAAAAATAGGTCTGCTTTACAATGAAATATTATGTAAAGGTTTCTATACATTGACAAGGATATTTGCCAGTCAAGCAGTTTCCATGGTAACGAGAGTCCTCAAGAGTAAAGATCATATATAGGCTTCAATATTTTACATTCTTACAGTATCAGAAGAGTATATATCATCATTTCTTTTTATAAGTATTGCAAGAGAAGCCTACAACCAGAGATGCCACCTTCTGAAGGACAATTTTCTAATCATTCTTAAAGAGAACCCCAAGTGTACTAGTTTTCAAAGAAAACCCATCATACTCTAGTGTCATAGAAGTATGCATACAGAAATGTTAAAAATGTCCTCTATATGTTTAATGAAAACATTTTCTCTTCCACTTAGTCTAGCTGTTTTGACAAGGCACAGTAGAACTGAATGCATTTTGATGAAGAGAAAATAAAAGCTACTTCTTTTTTCCCAACATAGGCACATGCGCACACACACGCACACACACACGCACGCACGCACACACACACTTCATACAGAAAAGTTCATCAACGTTTTGTCCTTCAGCTTGGTCCCAAAATCTGTTGGTAAACAGAAATTCTGCTGTAAACAGCTTGGATACATCGGACTGGGGGATAGGGAAGCAGGGACTTGAGAATGGTGGGACAGAGTACTAGTTTTGCTGCTACTGAATAATTTAACTTAACTATTCACCAGATAGGTGATGGCTGTTTCACAAGTGCAACACTAGTTTTCTTGTGTGAGTATTTATTTCACTACTTTTTTTTACAATAAGATTTTGCCACCACATTAAAATGTCTTGGTAATTACTTGGACTTGATTTTTTAGGGCATTTGTGGACTTTTCTTGGCAACAACTTAAAGAGGAAATATTTCTTACCCTTTCAGTAATAGAATACATGGTTATCTGAAAAAGACGTTTAATTGTAAAACAAGCAGCTGATTATTACACAGTTGAGCCGAAAGACATTAGGATCTGAGATTTTAATGCAACATAAGCAGCTAACTCATTCTTCTTATAACCAAGAATATGAAGCCCCTTTCAGAAGAATATTACATATCAGCAACAATATACAGAATACATGACAAAATCACATGAGCTAGCTCTTTTATTTACTTAAATGATAACTATTCTATTTTCAGGCATGACAAATCACACTGCTGTAAGCTCACTAAGAAATCGAAGTACCATGGTAAGAAGAAATCATTGGAACCACTGTCAAATCAAATAATCTGTGCTAATGAGTCTTGAAACAGCAAGCATGTCAAAAGCTTAATAACATACATTAAGCCCCATTGTTTCCTTAGATGCAGTGCGACAGCCAGGTAGAAGGTTCATCACAATTTACACCTACGCACATCCTGCTATTGCCTCTGAATGGCTGACACTACAGGGTGCACATCACTTGTTATACAGCTGGTAGATACTCGGTAGAATAAATACTGCATTTTTATAAGTGCTTTGCCTTAAAACTCATGGGCCTTCATTAGTTAGTTGTAATAGTGTTAGTTATGTACATTTGTTGCTGCAGGATTGTTTTACAGCAGCAGAAAAAGGCAGACAGTTGAATTATGTATGATTTATTTCCACTTTAATGATTGGATGGCTACACTAGGAATCTCTGCTTTCTTTCCTGAGCAGCTTCCCATGGAGACTACATTTTCAAATAATAATATTAATATTAATGATAATGAGAATAATAATAATAATATAAGTTAAATATAATATAGCAAATATAAAACACTATATAAAAAGCCAGTGTGAAATTACATTAACTCCAAGAAGAGATCAAGCAATGCACAAGTAATAAAGATATGTATTTTGTTTCCTTTTGCTGCCTCTCAGCTCCTTTCTCAGGAGTCATCAGCTACCTGACCCTCACATGCATCCCCCTGATTACCTCATCACTAGTAAACAACAGACTCAGATGTATCAATTTTTGCTGGTGGGCTTCGTGTAGAAGAGCTTTAAGTCTTTTGTTATATGAGGACTGCGGAGTAAGGCCTTGGTGAGGTATAGCTATGTGGGATGATGACCTTCATACAGCAGTATATGATTGACTTACACTATGTAAGGAAAGTCGTGATGTGTAATATCACCTTAACTACACACTGAACACTTTTGCTGAGTGCACGCAGGATGTTTATCATACTTTGTCCTCTCTCTATAGTGCAGCTGGTCATGCCTATTTCCCTGATTTCCCCAGAGGTCATGCAAGCTTTAGCTGGTCTCTCCCTCTCCCCTATGTATATGAGAATTGACACCTCCTAGCTGAGCTTTCCAACAACTTGGGCTCGCTGCCAAACCCAGGTAACATTTAGTACATATTGCTACTCTGCTTTTTCGCCAGTGGACAGACTCAGTAGTTTATTTATTTTTTTTTATTTCCTGGTCAGGTGGACTGAGCTAGAATGACCTTTTTCAACTACATCTATAGCTGGAGGCGTTGCATTACAACAACAATGGTGTGAAATATTGTGCAGCAATGTAAAAAAAGCAGGACAAGTAGATTAATATGAACACACATTCAGTCAAACAGTAAGATAAGAGTGAGAGCATGTAAAATACAGCACTAGTGAGACAAATCAATAAGTAAAACGTGGTTAAATGACACACCAGGATTACATTTCCTAACAATAGCCTGATGTTATCATTCTAAAATTGCTATAATTATGGTCTGTTGTGTTTACTTTATTGTGAAAGAAGGCAAAGTCAAACAAACTGAGAAAAGAAAGCAGTGTACCAATGATGTTAAAAGGTGCAGCATTTGATCCATTTGATCAACCATATAAATCAGACATCCAAAGATCAATGAAGTCATCCCTGAAGTCTGGATGAGCATTAGTTATAACTGTTCCTTGAAAATGCATGAGACTAGCTGAGCAGTTCCATGCCTCTGTGCTAAAAATCATCAATTTTCTTGCAGCAATTTTCATAAATGTTGCTGCTTCAGAACAATAGACTAAATGAGCAGGTATGAGTACTAGGGGTATGTGCCAGTGATAACAAACAGCATGCAGTATGGCTACACTTCAAGGTGTGTAAATTAAACTCTTTACAATGGAGTCATACACATTTTCAATAATGTGTGTGTGTTGTATTGGTGAGTATTGGACTCTCACCCTGTAAATTTGTTTGCAGGCATGTAGAAACAGTAAATGGTACTAAATTAACATAAATGTCATTGTGTTGCTGTTTGCTTTGTGGTACAGATGAAAGCAGCCTTGACTATAATTCAAGTGACCTGGGGAGGGCAGGGGTCATAAGCAGGAATGGCAGCCCTGGTGGGGATATCATGGCTATGTACACCACACTTACAAATAGCGGGGGCATACACAGGCATATGTCCTTGTCCATAATGGCTATAATATTATTCCATTTTGGATATTGGCATGGGGAAATGGGTAGGGCTTATATATAAAAATACTGCACTGGGATGCCACAATCTAGTCTCAGGCAATGGGAGAGTTTTGCATTAGGTCTAGGGGAGGTCAGGAGTGACTCACATCATCCAGGACTGAGAAGAAGCACCAATGGCAGCTGATGGTCTGCTCCACAGGGACCAAATATTAACAAAAAAAAAAAAAAAAAAAGAAAAAAAGATTTTGCTCTGCTGTGTACCCTGAATAATACATATGGCATAGAGGAGGCCCTGGACTCTGTTATCAGACTAGCTTACTACTTATTATTTTATATCAGCCATCTGAAGATAAGTGCTAAAATTAGTGCATGTGTGTGTGTGTGTGTGTGTGTGTGTGTGTGTGTGTGTGTGTGTGTGTGTGTTTTATTTACTTACAGAAATGTGCCAGCTACTTTAATTATCAGATTTAGAAATATCCACTGAACGCAGACACTTACATGACAATAATTAGCAGCAAACAATGACAGCATTCTTACTAACAATGTAATATCGGTGGCAGTCATAAGAAACGCCAAAATAAAGCTAGCATGTACCCAGATAAACAAAAGCTGCTCTGATCATCTTAGCATTACTAATGTGTTACCAGCAAATGTTTGTAGTTTCTGAAAAAATATACATCAGTTCTGGATGAAATGTACAATTAGGATTCTGTAACTCTTTGAGGATAATGAATGCTTCATAAGTACTACCTTGGGAGCCAGTTTTATTATTTTTTTTTTGCTGAAATGTAGTTATGGGACAGTTATTTTTTTAAAGTTGTCCTGCTGACTTTCAGACACTGTCTTAAGTGATTTACAGCAGACAAAGTAATGTTTTATTTATTAGTTTGGTACACCGCATAAGCTGTTTAATTAAAAACAAATGGCAAAATATACATATACTTTCAATACTGCTAGCAAAACTTTCAGCTATTTGATGGAAAATGATTTCTGTAGACTGTGAGGGTTGCAACATGGATACTTGGTGGCAAGATCTCTGCTTTACAGCTTCAAGTTTTGGTGTTTAATCATAATTTCTGGTGATTTTCTCTGCAGAGTTTTGCATGTTAACTCCAAGTCTTCATATTTGCTTATGGGCATTCTGGTTCCTCCCATCTCCCAAAAACATGCTTCTTGACTGACTACACTATACTACTGACATACATGTTGGATTTAGACTAGCCCACATGAACCAGTTCATGACCGAAATGCTTAGAGAAGAACCAGTTCAATTACCTGGTTAAAAATAAATACAGAAAGTAGTCAAGATTTATGAAATCATGGCATGATCAATGAGCATGACAGATAGCAGCAAGGTCGCCCTAGAATGCCTTTAGCCCAGTCAGGTAGATGTGGGTGATTTCTATTTTGGACAGTATTTAGGGCATGACATACATGGTAAAAGTACTGTAAAAAGCAGTCAAATAGTGTGAAGTTGAGAGGCATTAAAGAAATTATAATGCATCTTGTTACCAAGGCCACGGTGTTCCAATGAAAGATCATGCCTGACCTCTCCTTGCAGATGGCGAAATGTGGAAGAAGGGGCTGAACAGTCTACCCAACAATATAACAATATCCTCACAGACTGTAGGCTGTAGGGAATGACCATAAACATACTGGTGGAGGAGGCAGGCACAATCAATATGCAAGAAGTGAGATACAAGATTGCTACTAAGCTAGGTATTGGAGGTGAGAAGGCATACTACTCTGTTAGGTTGGGGGGTATGAGATGAAGGCTTTATCTACTGCTAGGCTACAGTGTGGGTAGGATTAATACCTATTAATACAATGTACAAGTGTATCTGACCCTCAATGTAAACAATGTGCTATAATTCATTTGACTATTACTATATAGTGTATTCTTTGTCACTGCTAATGCTTGGAGCTTTTTTCCCCGGGCCTCTACTGAAAATGGACATATATCTAGTTAGACTAGCTCAGTCAACAAATGTAAAATAAACAAAATAAATAAATAAATAAATATATCAGTCTTTAATAGGATAATGAAGAAACAGAGAGTCTATGGTCACTGATAGAATAGGGGTGAGCAGGGAGCTTGAATCACTAAGATTTAAGGCAGAAGACCAAATGGCTGCCAGGATGTGTGAAGAGCAGGCTAGGTTATCCAGCCATTCTCAGAATGAATACTGGGGCTTGAGGCAGGTTTGACTGCTGCCTGACTAGGGTCAGACTGTTCTCAGTATAGTGGCCACACACTGGCTTTATTTTACGTGATCCCTCTCTAGCAAGTGTGCTATATTTAACATAGAGTTACATCCACCCAGAATCTTTTGTTCAAGACCCCTATAGATGTGAGATAAAAGATTTTCATCAAAAGGGAAGAAAGTAAGCTTTAATATAAATCCTGCTTAAAAATTTTAAGTTGTACTTATAGTGACCTGTGTTGTGATACTTTGTTTTACTTCACTGCTTATTTTCCATATTTTATACAAAAAGGTTATCTGTTTGAATTTTTTTTAGTTTGTTTGGGGAGCGTAGTCTTGCAGCTTGTGGCTACTGCATGATTTTAACATTGTTTATGCATTGCACTGCACTCTAATTTTCATAAGTAGAATTACATGTAAAAAGTAGCGTTTTGTATTTTGAACCTAGGCTGGTCCTCCATCAGTCCTGTAGCATCTTTCACAGTTGAGGCAGGGTCGTGATTTACTGTCAGATTTGGCCCTCATTTAGTCATTTATTAAAAAATTGCAGGAAAAGTTCTCCATAGTCTGGTGTCATAATCTGGGGTGGGATTACAGTAGTGGCAGGATTGTGAATTCTGCTTCAGAATTTGCATCCCAGTACTTTTTACAGATGTATATACCTGCCTACAGCTGCATTAAAGTGCCTTTCTCTTTGACTTATTTACATCTACCCCAGCCCATCACTGAGACAATAAGCTAAAATTTTCTGAAATTCTAGCCACACTACTTGAACTCTAGTATTGGCTTTATCTGACTGGATCCTTCTCTAGCAAATCTGCTATATTTAACACAGAGCTACATAAACCCCTGGTCTTTTGTTTAAAACCCAGAGAGAGATGTGAGGTGTACGATTTTCATTAAAAGGGAAGAAAAAAAGCAGGCTTTTATTTAAATTCTGCTTAAATATTTTCAGTTGCAGTTGTACTGACCTGTGAGGTGAAGCTTTCTCTACTTCTTTGCTTTTGTCCATGCTTTAGACAAAAATGTATCTGTGTGCTACATTTTTTAGCTTGTTCAGAAGCCTTAGTCTTACAGTTTCATTTGCATTTGTGTGAAGATTGTGTATTACCGCAAGATTTTAGAATTGATTATACATTATACTGCACTTCTATTTCTATAAGTAGAATTACATGTAAACAGGAGTTTTTTAACCCAGTCTGGGTCCTCAATCAGTCTTCCAGCTTCTTTCACAGTTGTAGTAGGACTGTGATCTACTGCCAGATTTGAGTCACATTTAGTCATTTATTGCAACATTACTTGTACATTTCTGCATAGTCTGGTGCCATAGTCTGTGGTGGGATTACATTAGAAGTAGTACTATGAATTCTGTTCCAGGATTTCTGCTTCAGTACTTTTTATCGTTTAGCTGTGTACACTTGTTTAAAGTTGCATCCCAGTAGTCTGGTGCCTTAGTCTGTGGTGGAGTTTCACTAGTTGCAGTATTGTGAAAACTGCTCCAGGATTTGTGCTTTGGTACTTTTGTAGCTGTACATACATACTTAATGCATTCCAATGCTTTTCTGTTTACCTTGCTTGCTTTGTTTATACATTATACTGCATCTCTAGTTCCATAAATAGAATAACATGTAAAAGGTACAATTTTGCATTCTGAAACCAGTCTGGGGTCCTCTATCAGTCTTGTAGCTTCTTTTACAGTTGTGAAATAATTGTGATTGATGGCCAGATATGAGCCCAATTTAGTAATTTATTAGAATTTTACTGCTAGATGTATGCATAGTCTGTGGTGGGACTGAAGCATTTGCAGTATTATGAATTATGTTCTAGGATCTTTGCTTCAGTACATTTTGTAGTTGCATATACATGTTTAAAGTTGCATCCCAGTAGTCTGGTTGTTTAAGTCTGCCCCACTGTCACTGAGACATTAAGATTAAAGTTTCTGAACTTCTAACCATAGGACTTGAACTCCAGTATTGGCTTTATTTGATTGGATCCCTGTCTAGCAAGTCTGGCATATTTATCATAGACCTACGTCCACCCAAGGTCTTTTGCTCAAGGCTCAGAGCAGTGTGAGATACAAGCTTTGTCAAAGGGGAAGAAAAAAGCTTTTATTTAATTTTTTGCTTAAATATTTTATGTTGCACAGGATACTGACATGAGTAGTGATACTTTTTTGTACTTCTGTGCTTGCAAAAAAGTTATGTTTGCTGCAGTGGGGACCTTAAAATTTGCAGTTGTGAGAAGATTGTGCATTATTGTAAGATTTTAACATTGTTTATACATTATGATGTACTTCTATTTCCAAAAGTGGAATTACCATTATCTGTTTTGTATCCAATCTGGGACCTCTATCCATCTTGTAGTGTCTTTCATGGTTGTGACAGGACTGTGATCTATTGCCAGATTTGAGCCTCATTTAGTCATTTTTACAATGTTATTGGTACATTTCTTCATAGTCTGGTGCCATAGTCTATGCTGGGATTGCAGCAGTGATAGAATTCTGAATTCTACTCCAGGATTTGTGATTCAGTACTTTTTATAGTTTTATACACCTACATAAAGTTGCATTCCAGTGACTTTCTGTTTACTTTGCTCCTGCTTTCACCTGTCATTGAGTCTGCCCTATATCACAGAGACATTAGTCTAAAAGTTTCTGAAATTCTAATCATAGTATTTTCTTTATTTGATGGATCCCTGTAGAGCAAGTGTGCTATATTTAGCACAGAGCTACATCCATCTAGGATCTTTTGTTCAAGACTCTGGGAGGAGTGAAATACAAACTTTTGATCAAAATAGAAGAAAATATGATTTCAAATTGTAATTAAACATTTTAAGTTGCACGTATAATGCCCTGATTGGTGATACTTTTTTGTACTTCTCTGCATTTTGTCCATATTTTAGCCAAACATAATTTTTTGTTTGTATTTTGTATTGTGCTATGGGACATTAGTCTAGCAGCTTCATTTGGAGTTGTGTGACAATTGTGTATTACTGCAAGATTTTAGCATTGTTTATGCATTATACTTCACTTCAGTTTCTATAAATACAATTACATGTAAAAGATACCGTTTGTATTTGAAGCCAGTCTGGGACCTCAATCAGCCTTACAGCTTCTTTCACAGTGGATGGACTGTGATCTGTTTAGAGATTTGACCCTCATTTAGTCATTTATTACAGTGTTACTGGTGGATGTCTGAATAGTCTGATGCTATAGTCTATATTGGGATTGTAGTAGTGGCAATGTTGTGAACTCTGCACCAGGATTTCTGTTTCAGTTTTTCTTATAGCTCTGTATACCTGCTTAAAGTTGAACTCCAGTGTCTTTTTGTTTACCTAATGGTGCTACCCTGTTCTTTGAGTCTGTCCCACCTCTGAATGAGACATTAAGCTAACAGTTTCTGAACTTTAGCCACAAGACTTGAGCTTCAATACTGGCTTTATTTGTTTGAATGCCTGTCTAGAGAGTCTGCTATATTTAGCTCAGGGCTAAATCCATTCAGGGTATTTTGTTCAAGACTCTGAGACATATGAGGCCAAGTTTTTGATCATAAGGGAAAAAAGTTTTTGTTAAACTCTACTTATATATTTTAAGTTAAGTGCTCTGTATGATGATACATTTTTGCACTTCTCTGTTTTTTTTTTTTGTTGTCCATGTTGTCCATGTTTTTTGTTTTTTTTTGTTGTCCATGTTGTCTGAAATTTTTAGTTTGTTATGGGACCTTAGTCTTGCAACTTGCAGCTTGGGCAAGCTTTTAATATTGGTTTGCATTACACCACACTTCTATTTCAATAAGTAGAATTACATTTAAAAGTTTTTTTTTATTTTGAATCCAGAATAAAGCCTCCATCAATCCTATAGCTTCTTTCACAATTGTGACAGGACTGTGATTTATTGCCAAATGTGAGCCTCATCTATTCATTTATTACTGGCAAATTTCTGCATAGTCTGGTGTTATAATCTGAGGTGGGATTGCAGTAAAGGCAGAAATGTGAATTCTGCTTCAGGATTAGTGCTACTGTACTTTTTATAGCTGCATATATCTGCTTAAAGTTGCATTCCAGTTGTCTGATGCCTAAGTCTGTGGTGAGATTGTGTTAGTGGCAGAATTATGAATTCTGCTCAAGGATTTGAGTTTTAGTACATTCTGTAGCTGTTTATACCTGCTTAAATTTACATTCCAGTACATTTGTTTTACCTTGCTGATTTTTACCCTGTTCTTTGTGTCTATCCTGGCCTCCCACTGAGACATTAAGCTAAAAGTTTCTGTAATTCTATCCACATAACTTGAGCTCCAGTACTGGATTTATTTGCTTGGTTCCCTCTATAGTAAGTCTGTTATACTTAGCATAGAGCTACATCCACCTAGGGTCTTTTTTACAAGACCTGGAGAGGAGTGAGATATTTCCAGTGCCTTTCTGTTTAGCTTGCTCCTGTTTTCCCCTGATCATTAAGTCTTCCCCACATCCACTGAGACATTAAGCAAAACTTTACTGAAATTCTAACCACAGGACTTGAGCTCCATTAATGACTTTATTTGATTGGATCCTTCTCTAGCAAGTCTTCTATATTTATCATGGAGAGAGGGTCTTTTGAGCAACACTCTGAGATGTGAGATGTACAAGTTTTTCAGCAAAAGGGCAGATAAAATGTTTTGTTTAAATTCTACTTAAATATTTTAAGTTGAACTCATAGTGTCCTGTTTGGTGATTTGTTTTGTATTTCTCTGCTTCTAGTCTATGTTTTAGACAAAAATGATCAGTTTGCATTTTTTAGTTTTCTTCTGGGACCTTAATCTTGTAACTACTGCAAGAATTTAGCATTACACTGCACTTCTATTTCCAGTTACATGTGGAAGGTAGATTTTTGTATTTTTCCATCAGCCATGCAGCTTCTTTCATAACCGTGACAGGACTGTGATTTCATGCCAGATTTGGACCTCATTTAGCCATTTCTTACAGCATTACTGGTAAACGTCTGCATAGCCTAGTGCCATAGTCTGTGATGGGATTGCACTAGTAGCAGTATTGTGAATTATGCTCCAGGATGTGTGCTTCAGTAAATTTTATAGCTGGATATACTTGCTTAAAGTTGCATCCCAGTTGTCTGGTACCCTAGTCTATGCTGATTTTGCAGAAGGTTTTATTTCATTCTGCTTAACATTTTAAGTTGCACTTATACTAACCTGTGCAGTGATACTTTTTTGAACGTCTCTGCTTTTATCCATGTTTTAGTCAAAAGTTAGCTGTTTGTATTTTTTTTAGTTTGTTCCGTCACTTTAGTCTTGTAGCTTCATTTGCAGTTGTGTGAGGATTATGTATTCTGTATTATTGCACAATTTTATTATTGGTTTTACATTATACTGCTATTTTATTTCTATAAGTAGAATTACATGTAAAATGTGTCTTTGTTGTATTTTGAACTGACTCTGGGGCCTCAAACTATCTTGTAGTTTATTTCACAGTTGTGGTAAGACTGTGATCTACATAGAAGTTTGACCCTCATTTATTCATTTTTTACAGTGTTGATTGTAAATGTCTGCATAGTCTGGTGCCACATTCTGTTGTGGGATTAAAGTAGTTGCAGTATTGTAATTTATTTCAGTAGTTTAGTGCCTTAGTCTGCGGTGGGATTGCAATAGTTGCAGTATTGTGAAATCTACTCTGGGATTTGTGCTTCAGTACTTTTTATAGCTTTATATACCTGCTTAAAGTTGCCTTCCCATGCCTGTTTGGGTTACTACTCTTTTTTCCCATTTTTTGAGGCTGTCCCACCACTACTGAGACATCACGCTAAAATTTTATGAAATTCTAACCACAGCACTTGAGCTTCATTATTAGCTTTATTTGACTGGATCCCACTCTAGTAAATCGAATATATTTAGCACATTATTTCTCAAGATTTTTTCAATATTCTGAGAGATGTGAGATACAAGCTTTTCATCACAGGGGAAGAAAAGCTTTTATTTAAATTTTGCTTAAATATTTTAAGTTGCCCTAATAGCCTAATAGTGACCTGTGTGCTGATACTTTTTTGTGCATCTCTGCTTTGTGTCCAGGTTTTAGCCAAAACAAGTTAGCTGTTGCATTTTTGTTCTAGGACCGTTGTCTTGTAGCTTCATTTACATTTTTGTGAAGATTCTGTACTCCTGAAAGGTTTAAGTATTGTTTATTCATTATACCACACTCCTATTTCCTTGAGTAGAATCACATGTAAAATGTAACTTTTTGTATTTTGAACCCAGTCTGGGGCCATCAACTAGTCTTGTAGCATCATTCACAGTTGTGCCAGGACTGTAATCTGCTTAGTGATTTGACCCTCCTTTAGTGATTTATTACAATGTTGCTGGTAAATGTGTGCATAGGTTGGTGCCATAGTATGTTGTGGGATTGCAATAGTGGCAGTATTTGGAATTCTGCTCCAGGATTTGTCCTTCACTGCATTTTATAGCTGCATATTCCTGCTTAAATGTGCATTCTAGTATACAGATACCTTAATCTGTGATGGTATTGAGGCAGTGGCAGCACTAAGAAGTCTGCTCCAGGATTTGTGTTTCAGTACTTTTAAAGTAGTATATACCTTTTTAAAGTTGCATTTTAGCATGTTTCTTTCTACCTTCCTACTGTTTTTTCTTCTCTTCTTTGAGTTTGTCCTAACCCTAACTAAGACATTAAGCTAAACGTTTCGGAAGTTTTAACCATAGGACTGTAGCTCCAGTTTTAACTTTTTCCCCAACCCTCCTACCCTTCTCTTGTTTTGGTTTTAAAAGACTGTGTCTCTGGCTTCTGCCCCTTATGGTAATCAGACATCCAAAGTCCCTGCTTCCCCTCTTTCATTAGTATCATCTGGTGTGTAAGCTATTTAAGTAATTTCACACACCTTGTTTTCCGTATATCTATAATGCTAAGTGTCCACCCAACAACCAGTATTGCCCTTGATTAAACATCCCTTACTACAAATATTCTGGTACTTATTTTCCTAGACCTCCCAAATGCTTGGTGCCCTTGCCACATTCTGAAGAGGCCCACATTTTTCCTGCAACATCCTTGGAAGATAAAATATTAATATTTTTGTTTTGCTCTTCAGTTAACTACTTAGAGTGCTACTGCCTTATTTTTTCTATATTTGTTGATTTTGCCTTTAAATCATTCTAAAGGTCCCTAATACTGAAATTGCCTTGTCAGTGAAGTTTGTTTAAGCTGTTTTGTTGCAGCATACGACTTGCAAGCAGTCTTTCTTGGTGTTATTGCATCAAGACATTAGCAGCACCCTGCATGGACTGAAATGCCTAGAAAGTAAATTTTATCTATAAAACTTCCCATAGAACTGAAACATCTAACTTAGTTTTGCTTAAACAAAGACATTGTGTGTTGACCAGCTTAGAGCAGTTAGCCTGCAGATTAAACAGCACTACTATCAAATCTTAGCACAATCTAACCTAGTGTAGTGTCAAATCCCAGAGACCACTCAAGGAGACATGGCTTAGAGTAGCCCACTCAAATACAATTCCAGATAACATAGATATGCATTTTCCAAATGTCTCCATAGCCAGCTTGGTAGATATGGGCATCTTGAGACAATGTACCAAATGTCTCATGTTCACAGACAGCCATTTAATTCTTAAAGAAACAAATACAGTAAGTGAGAGATACACATATGCAATTTCACTGGATGTAAAAATCTCACATACAAACAATGTTATGAAGACCAGAAACACTACATCCACCGCACATAGTATGTAACACATATGCATAGACCAAATTATACTAAGGCATTAAAAAGCAATCTTTCCAAACCTCAAGGACCTCCTAAGCCTGCAAATGGCAATGTCTAGCCACAGCAGACTCTAAAGCACTCACCAAAAGCAACACCAAGCATCCACATATGGTGACACCCAGTGGAGACTCAACAGCGAAGTCCACAAGGCAAGCAAACACATTACCCAGTACTCATATCATAAGGGACTCCATTTTATGACACACAGATGCCCCAAACACCAGACTGAGCAAGAAGAAGATATTGGTTATTGCTTATCTGGAGCCAAGATCTGCCAAGTTACACATACACTCAAGTCACTACACTACACTTACCAGTATGATTCTTTTATAGTCCATGTGTGTGTTAAAGACTTGAGATGTGCTTCAATGGACTATATGAAGAGAGACATTGTTGATATCTTTGAGTATCTGTCTCAGGTAGGTATGAGCCTCGCATTGAGCAGCATTCTACCCTCACCAAGAATGATGCCACAGTATGAACATAAGGTGATTGACTTCAATAATTGACTTTGTTTCTTGTGTATTTACAAGTGATTCAGTATTTGTCAGCATGGGAGGACATGGTTAAGAGCTTCTGAATATTGGCTAAAACTTTATAAATTATTTTAGAGCCTTTTTTAGGTAATGCCAAATTGACAAACCTGCCAACATAGCACATAAAAGCCAAATAAACTTAAAGGTGTTTCTTCTCAACACTAGGAGCTTAAACAAGAAACTCCACACCCTACAAGCTGTCCTCACTCTGAGAATATAAACATCTGTGTTGTTTCTGAGACATGTTTTAAATCTGTAGATAGTGCTCCAGCAGTCCAAGCCTTCAGTGCCTTCCACACATTTAGATAATCAGCTGCACAGACCGGGCTGTGGGCAAACGGTGGAAGAGTTTCAGTCTATATTACCAACAAGCATAACTCTATGTTGGTTAAACATGATAATGCCCTGAAGTTTATCCTTGTGCAGTACACCATAGACAAAGTCCCATACCATATCCAGCAAGCTGTAGGTCACTGTCTATGTCACTAGAATTCCATAGCTCATACCAGAAACACCCAGCATTAAACCAGATACCCTATTCATTGGAGACTTTAACTGCCCCTGTATAGACTAGGAAGCATACACTGCCTAAAACTCACAGGCACAATGATTCCAGGAAATTATTAACACAAATAGACTAGACCAGATAGTGTGCACACCCACCAGAGGTTCAAACAAACTGGACGTGGTACTCACCAATATGGGAGCACGGTGTACCCCCTCACAATGTCACATCCTCACTGGTGTGGTCAGACCACATAGTTGTCTCCTTCAAAATAAAAATCAACTTATAGCCTCAGCAAACCCTGTAACAGTTAGGAACTATTCCAAAGCAAACTACATCCCACTAGTTTGTCATAATTCAATACTCCCCAACCCCAAATTTACACCATCCTATGCAGAATTCTTCACAGAGATCCAGTATGACCATGTAAATGGCTGTATAGAGGCTGGCTGTACCTAGTGGAAGTAAGTACAAAAGCAACTCTAAAAGCAAATTACATTGGTGGAATCCTACCCTTAACAGGATACATAACAAAAGGAAAAAAAAGTCATGATTAAAATTAGGAAGAACACCTCTTGTAATGATTGAAGCTCTCTAATTAAACTAAACATGAAACTAAGAGGACTAATTAAGTCCAACAAGACCAATTAAAAGATAGCCTCACAGGCTAAAGACAACAACAAGGCCTTCTACAAGTATGTCCACAACTTCAGAGGCAGCACATATTAGCATGCTGTAGTGATAGCCAATGGTGCCACCTTCACTGAGCAGAGTGATATAATAAAATCTGCTGGCTGACAAATTCAGCTCAAACTTCACCCCACTCCCCCCTGCCCCCATGAATTACCAAGGAGCATAACCCCCCCAACTAGTAACAGGGAACAAATGTTTGCGTCACTCGCTAAGGTCAAACACAGCCTCAATGGGCCCTGACAGTATCATGGGATGCCTCCTAAATAGCTTGAAACATGACCTATCAAGACCACTCAAGCTACTTTTCAATTATAGCCTCAAAAGAGGATTTGCATCAAAAGAATGAAAGACTGCAATGGTATTCCACTTCACAAGGGTGGAACATCAGAAACACAGTAAACTACAGACCTATTAGTCTGTCTAGTTGAATATGCAAAGCCATGGAATGAGTTATCATGTAAATGATCAACAAAAATATAGGTTACATTCCGACACTGGACCCAACCCAGTATGGCTTTGCCAAGAGAAGGTTATGCCTCCCAAATCTGGTGGACTTCTTTGAGAAAGTCACCAGAGCAAAAGGTGATGGGAAAATGGTACATACTGCCTACCTGGACCTGGCTAAGGCATTTGATACAATATCTCACTCAGGTAGTGTTGACAAACAAACTGAACTGGGCATAAACCCCTACATAACTTGCTGGATTGCTAGTTGGCTCACAGACAGGATCTAGAAAGTCAAGATTGGTGAGACCACTGACACTAAAAGACCAGTCACCAGTGGGGTGACTCAGAGCTCCATGCTGGGACCCCTTTTATTTGGCATCTACTTTTTGGAGGTAAAGGGTAATGTCAAGGATCTTTGGCTGTTCAAGTTCACAGATGACTGCAAATTGTGAGCTATCATAGATTCCCCCATGACACAAACATCTTACAAGATGGTCTAATACAGACAAATGACTGGTGCCAAATTCAAAGATTAAAACTCAATGCCAAGAAATGAATTATAGTGCCTTTTGGGAAAACTGCCACCCAGGTTAATTACTCCATCAATAAGACACCCCTAAGAGGTGACCTGGTAGTCAGGGATCTGGGCACATATGTAGACAATAATCTGGCTTTTGAACAATATATGACCAAAGTAGTAAGAAAATCATTCTATGTCATCCAAGATATAAGCAACAAAAAGCATCAACATCCAAAGGAGTCATACTGTCTACTTTATTTGGCCCTTATCAGATCCATGACTAAATATAATGCACCCTTCAGCATGTACCTTACCAGACATTTGCAACAGCTGGAATGCACACAACAGTTCCTTACCAGGAGAATTCAGGGTATGAACACATTGCCCTACACAGATCACATTAAAGCCTTATCTGTACTCTGTCTCGTACAGGTTACTGAGAGGAGATCTATGTCTGGCATACAAGGCATCCTTGGATCCAGCTCTGATGGATCTTTTGCACATCTACAAAATAAATAACATCAGAACCACTAGATCCAAGAATGTAAGTGTTTCTTGTTACATAAATAAGACATGTTGGCAAGACAGATACATGCCTCAGAGGTTCACATGCCCTGGATCAGGCTCCTCAGCTGAGTGAAGCAAAGTCCATCCCTAACCTTATTTAAGCATAACCTTAACCAATGGATGGAAAAGGGAATTTGGAAATTCACCCCAGTCTGGCCCCATATCATTGATAGACAGAGGTAGACAGTAATGCCCAAACTAACTAACCCTCCAACATACCCTCAGGAATATTCCTAACTAACATACCACCTCTTAATAAACAGCTGTGATACACAGGGACATAATTGGGTTGGATTGCAAGGCTAGGCTTAAAAGGCCCAACTTAAAGGTCCAATTTCATGGCAAAAGTAATGATTCTGCAAATACACCTATTGATAAAACTACAAAAAGGCCTAGCAGCTACTGTCCACCACGACATCAAACATTAGCTGCTTTCAAAGTGAAGTGTGAGATGGATATTGGGAACCTACTTAAAAAACCTCTTAAGAAAAAAACTTTATAACTTACCACAGGGAGAAAGAAAAACATTGATTGAGCTAGGGAATGATAAATCCAGGCACATAACGAAGGCAGACAAAGAAGGAGGTATTTTTGTGACTGATACCACTAACTACAACCAAAAGATAGAGAACATGCTGGAGGATAACAGAGTTTATGAGCTATTTACCATGGATGACATAAAAAGGGCATACAATGTATGGAACACTAATCAAACCATTATGGAAAGAAAGACTTATTACTGAAAATTTTATACGTATTTATGGAGCCCATGCCCTCATTTACCTAACTTTTGTGGAATACCAGAGCCACACAAGAACAGGGAATACCCAACCTATAGACCGGTGGTGGAAGTAGAGGTTCCCCTTACTGAACCCATGGCCATTTACCTTGACTACTTGCTGAAACCATTAGCAGAAATGAATAAGTCATACATAAGAGATTCAATGGATTTTTTGAGGAAAATAAAAAACATTACAGTGGAAGCTGACAGTATTTTATTAACTATCGACGTGGAATCCTTGTACACAGTGCTCCCTCACAATTATTGTCTAACAGCAGCCATGGAATCATTTAAGAGGCATAATCAGGGTATACAGGCACAGCTGCATAAGTTAAGCAAGCTCAGTAATCTTGTACTGGATTTTAATTTCTTTACTTTTAATGGCAAACACTACAAACAAAAACTGGTATAGCCATGGGGACTGCCATGGCTCCCAGCATAGCTAACATAGCCCTGGGCAAATGGGAGGAGGACTTTATGTTAAACAATAGAACAAAATAAAAAAAGCGCACTCATCAAAAACTAGGGATGCTCCCATATGGAGCTCATATTCTAACCAATCTTCAAATCTCACTTAAGTCAAAACTTGAATCTTGTTACAATAAAATAGCCAAATGTGCAACTAGTTACACAAATTATACCCATCACTGTATTCCTATACAATCTCTTAAATGGCAAGTAATTCCACAGCACCTTACCTGTCTATAACTTCTAAACATCTATAACATTATCTACAGACCCACTGCCTTCCCTGCTCTAGTCTCTGTTCTTCATAGCTATACTCCCATAAGATCTTTACAATTAGAAGGCAAACAGCTTCTCTAACTGCATAAACTCAATAAATCTACAGGAAAAAGCCTATACTCATTTTCAGCAGTTAAGCTTGGAACAGCCTTCTTACTATTATCAGACTAAATATAATCCAAAAGTGAGGAGTGCACCAGGCTGCAAATAAATCTCACCAAATCTTCCACAGACTGTCCTTTATTAAGACAAACAGGTATAAAAATAGACAGGTAATGGTATAACGCTTCTTCAGACCTTTAAAGATGTATGAATAATGCATCCCTTTATATACCATAGTACATTGCACCTTAATTGATTAAAGACCACAAGGTGTAATTAATGTAGTTAATGACGCTTGCAAATTCAAACAAGTCTGAGTATAAATGTCTTACTAAATTATACAAAGCTTATGAAAGCACATACAATAAGCTTGTGAAAACACACATAAACATAGACTCATGAGTTAAAAACACATCAGAAACATATATTAAAACATATATTAAAACATATATTAAAAACATGTATATTGAATACATAATATAAATGTATAGGATTCAGTGGTTCAAGGGTCTACTAGCTAGAAAGGGTTTGAGGATATCTTATCATTAAGCCCATAAAAATGGGCTTGTAGCCTAAGAATCCATTTGTTCTCTATCCCTTCTGTGTGGCTTTTAATGTTACCTAGCCTATTAGTTCTTGTTAAAGTCTCAAGGACCATAAATTTAAAACAATGTGAAGATCCTTTATCTAGAACATGTTAGGGCATTTGTTGTATTCTGTTTATCAATTGCATAGATGTGTTCAATGTCCTATTGGTTTTACCAACATAAAAAAGTGTACATTGTTGGCATTGAGCGAGATATATAACATCTCTAGTTTTACAACATGCATATCCCTTGAACGAATATTCACGTCCTGTGTGTGGATGTATGAATTTATCAGTTACTATATATTTGCATTGCTTACAAGTTGAACATGCAAAAGTTCCTGTCTTATGTGGAAAAGTGTTAACCTTATTAAGGTTTTCATAACATAGTCTCCTATCTAGGGACTTCATATTTCTATAAGATATTGTTGGTCTAGTATCAACTAAGTCTTTTATTTTCTCATCCATCAAGAGTAATTTCCAATTGTCTCCTATAACCTGCCTAACTTGATTATTAATATTGGTATAAGGGATAATCAGTCTGTTTACTGCTGGGGGATTGGTTTTTATGTTCAACCCATCATTATCATCTTCTCTCCTTTACCTACTCTATGAATATCCCCATGAATTAGTGCTTCATGTACTTCTGTCTCTTTATAGCCCCTTTCTAAAAAATTCTTTTTGAGTATAGTCTTCTGTTTATTAAAGGTAGACTCTTGAGTGGTTAATCTAGAGGCCCGTAACATTTGATTCTTGGGAATATTTTTGTGTATATGTTTGGGATGCATGCTGCTGCGGTGCAGTAAGTTGTTTTTCCAGCATGTCTTCCTAAATAACTCTGTGTCTATGCCATTTGTTCCTTTAGTTAACTTAACATCCAAAAATACAATCTCGCTCAATGCCAACAATGTACACTTTTTTATGTTGGTAAAACCAATAGGACATTACGTGAGCGAATAAGAGAACACATCTATGCAATTGATAAACAGAATACAACAAATGCCCTAGCACGACATGTTCTAGATAAAGGATCTTCACATTGTTTTAAATTTATGGTCCTTGAGACTTTAACAAGAACTAATAGGCTAGGTAACATTAAAAGCCACACAGAAGGGATAGAGAACAAATGGATTCTTAGGCTACAAGCCCATTTTTATGGGCTTAATGATAAGATATCCCTCAAACCCTTTCTAGCTAGTAGACCCTTGAACCACTGAATCCTATACATTTATATTATGTATTCAATATACATGTTTTTAATATATGTTTTAATATATGTTTTAATATATGTTTCTGATGTGTTTTTAACTCATGAGTCTATGTTTATGTGTGTTTTCACAAGCTTATTGTATGTGCTTTCATAAGCTTTGTATAATTTAGTAAGACATTTATACTCAGACTTGTTTGAATTTGCAAGCGTCATTAACTACATTAATTACACCTTGTGGTCTTTAATCAATTAAGGTGCAATGTACTATGGTATATAAAGGGATGCATTATTCATACATCTTTAAAGGTCTGAAGAAGCGTTATACCAACGCGAAAGCGCTTACCTGTCTATTTTTATACCTGCTTGTCTTAATAAAGGACAGTCTGTGGAAGATTTGGTGAGATTTATTTGCAGCCTGGTGCACTCCTCACTTTTGGATTATATTTTGACATTTTTCGTTTTGAGGGTGCTTTGCTTGTCAGGTAACTTTGTTTTTACCTACTTTTCCTCGTTGATTACCTGCTGAGACATGGCTGTACAACCTGCATCATCTAACAGTGATCGGATTCATGAAGTACTAAACACTCAGCGTATGGCAACGCTGATAGAAATGAGAGAGAACCCGCTACTCAAATTAACTGTTCGTGATCTAGCTAACACCGAGGATGCAGCTAATAACATGAAACATAATATTAATATGGAGGTTACACTGTTAACAAGACGTCTTGAGACTAAAATGCAGAAATTAAGGAATATACAGTGGCAGAAATTACATATGCAGGCATGCTTGAGTTTTAAATTGGTTCCGCGAGGTTTGAGGGTGTTAGTATCCAGAATTACTTTCCACCTGGCAGAAACTTAATCTGGATACCAGCTTTGCCTATATCAATATTTTAATTGAACAATATTGCCTGGCTGAGAAAAATTTATTAACAGAGATAAATACTATAGAAGGTGAACTGTTGAAACTGCTCAATGAAAATGAACTGAGCAGTATGTATCAAGATCTCAAACAAATTTTGCTGACACTCGATAATAAACTTAGACAAGACAAGAAGAGAAAATTGATTTTCTCGATTTCCAAAAAGGCCAGGTCTTTGCTTGGCCAAGGGATAAGATGCAGTCTTTGGGTAATCGGCAGAACTATACAGTTGCTAATTTTAAATCCAAGCCAGTGCTTCAGAATAGCAAACTACCAGTTGATGATGTCATCAAATGAAGACACACTGCTAGTATCACCACAAATGCTCCGGTTTCTACTTCTGTGGCTGTGAAACCGAAGCGAATCACTGTAGAAGCCATGATCCATTCTGCCAACTCAGATAATAGGGACACCCATGCATTACTTGGTCCCACAAGTGATTTTGCGGCTAAAGACCAACGGAGGAAACAGATGAGGCTAGACTCTTTTATTGGAGCTTCTGAAGATGAGATATTCGGTGAAGGTGAAGGTTTTCCTTCTTTCCCTTTACCGATAAAACCGCTCGAGAGAAGAACTTGGTCACCCTTCAACAGGAAGAGAAAGAACACGGAGGAATTTATCCCATACCAGAAGAAAATGATGAACTCTACCAGCATGACTTGATTATTAACATCTCAAGGTATGAACTAAATCTTCATGAAACTTCATTACTGAACAAGGGCTTAAGCTTTATACTTTGTCGATATACGGACATTAAATTGTTCACCAGAAATTTAGGGTTGAAGTTAATGTATGGACATAATGATTTGAATGTTGATTCTACAGCATCCAATAATTTTAATTTTAAGAAAGTCTTTATACCACAGCCTCATCCCTTTTGGAAGCCTTTGAGAAGGCATAAGTGATTTATTTACTTTGTACAATAATAATAAGTTGAAACTGGAGTTTCACAATTTGACGTTGTATGAGAGGGAAGCTATTGTAAGTTTACAGAGTAATAATGACATCATTATACGCAAGGCTGATAAAGGGGGTGCCATTGTCATTATGGATAAGAACATATATATCAATAAAATGCAAGAAATGTTGATGGATAAAGATACATACACTCCCCTTGACTGGAATGCACTCAATAATTTAATTAGGGAAGTACATAGTACGTTATACGATATGTTATTATGTAAAACTATAGACAAGGAACTCTAAGAGAATCCTTTGGTTCCCACTTTTAGGGGTCTCCCCAAAGTGCATAAAAACAGAGATAATCCCCCTTTGAGACCCATTGTATCTAGCAAAGGATGGCTCACAGAACCACTTTCCATCTATTTGGACAAGATGTTCAAACCGATTGTGGCCAATACTAATTATATTTTAAGGACTTTTAGAGAAATTATCTGATTTAAATAAATCACATTTGTTTTCAAGTGATGACATTTTTGTAACACTTGATGTGACATCATTATTTACATCAATACCAAATGATGTTGGTATTGAATCATAGCTAATACAGATGTTATGAAATGGATGAGCCTCCTAGAACTAGTTCTTGAGAACAATGTTCTGGTATATGACAATAAGTATTTTTTGCAAACTAAGGGGGTAGATATCCTTGTGCCAACACCTATGCTAATTTGGTGTTGGCACAATGTATTTAATCATGCATTATACTGTCAACACTTAAAACATTACAGTAGATTTGTTGACGATGTGTGTATTGTATGGGGGTGATCAGTTACACTACTAACAGAATTTGTTAGATACTTGAATGCCACTACTGATTTTCTGAATTTTGAATGCAGTCATTCTGTTTTGGAGATTGTATTTTTGGATGTTAAGTTAACTAAAGGAACAAATGGCATAGACACAGAGTTATTTAGGAAGACATGTTGGAAAAACAACTTACTGCAGCATGCATCCCAAACATATACACAAAAATATTCCCAAGAATCAAATGTTAAGGGCCTCTAGATTAACCACTCAAGAGTCTACCTTTAATAAACAGAAGACTATACTCAAAAAGAATTTTTTAGAAAGGGGCTATAAAGAGACAGAAGTACATGAAGCACTAATTCATGGGGATATTCATAGATTAGGTAAGGGCACTGAAGATGATAATGATGGGTTGAACATAAAAACAATCCCCCAGCAGTAAACAGACTGATTATCCCTTATACCAATATTAATAATCAAGTTAGGCAGGTTATAGGAGACAATTGGAAATTACTCTTGATGGATGAGAAAATAAAAGACTTAGTTGATACTAGACCAACAATATCTTATAGAAATATGAAGTCCCTAGATAGGAGACTATGTTATGAAAACCTTAATAAGGTTAACACTTTTCCACATAAGACAGGAACTTTTGCATGTTTAACTTGTTAAGCAATGCAAATATATATGATAAATTCATACATCCACACACAGGACGTGAATATTGGGATATGCATGTTGTAAAACTAGAGATGTTATATATCTCGGCTCAATGCCAACAATGTACACTTTTTATGTTGGTAAAACCAATAGGACATTAATAAGAGAACACATCTATGCAATTGATAAACAGAATACAACAAATGCCCTCATGTTCTAGATAAAGGATCTTCACATTGTTTTAAATTTATGGTCCTTGAGACTTTAACAAGAACTAATAGGCTAGGTAACATTAAAAGCCACACAGAAGGGATAGAGAACAAATGGATTCTTAGGCTACAAGCCCATTTTTATGGGCTTAATGATAAGATATCCCTCAAACCCTTTCTAGCTAGTAGACCCTTGAACCACTGAATCCTATACATTTATATTATGTATTCAATATACATGTTTTTAATATATGTTTTAATATATGTTTTAATATATGTTTCTGATGTGTTTTAACTCATGAGTCTATGTTTATGTGTGTTTTCACAAGCTTATTGTATGTGCTTTCATAAGCTTTGTATAATTTAGTAAGACATTTATACTCAGACTTGTTTGAATTTGCAAGATTAATTACACCTTGTGGTCTTTAATCAATTAAGGTGCAATGTACTATGGTATATAAAGGGATGCATTATTCATACATCTTTTTTTATACCTGTTTGTCTTAATAAAGGACAGTCTGTGGAAGATTTGGTGAGATTTATTTGCAGCCTGGTGCACTCCTCACTTTTGGATTATATTTTGACATTTTTCGCTTTGAGGGTGCTTTTTACCTATTATCAGACTAAACCTTAAGCTTCACGTCTTCAAACATGCATTAAAAGAATTTCTAAGTAAAGCATGGACCTGCTGCTGCTGCACATCTGGTTACAAATAATAGCACACTTTCTCTTTCCCAATACTCTTTTTGCTGATATTTCCTTTGCCTTTTCCCCTTTACCTACTTTTAGCTAATCTTTTAGTTCATGTTTCTACATTTCATTTGATTTTCCTTTACTCTTTTTTTCTCTTTTCCTTTCTTTTGAACATCTGCATATTCTTATCTCTTTCACAGTTTCCAAAGTACCTTAGTACTCTCTTTATCTCTCTCTTCTTGCCTTGCCACCTTTCTTTTGATTAACTGTCTCATATTAACTCAGCCTACTAATTTTTGTGTTGTACTGTATAGTCCTACGTCTTTGTCTTACACACATTCTCTAACCCATTTCTCCTAAATTTTGTTGTTTAATAATGCTTGCACACTCTTATCTGAAATAATTCTCTTAGGCACAAAACCTACTGCAATTTCTAAACTATTATATCATGGAAAACTTGATGAAGCCACATTGATTTGTAATTTTAATGTATGTGGAGCTTAGTTGTATTCTGACTGTATTTCTCACGCATTTAGAGCTTACTGTATTTTGATTATGTTTCTGATGTATTTGGAGCTTTTCTCCTAGAGCCTCCTCTGAAACTAGCAAATCTACACCCAGTCGGATTTCCCACTCTATTACATACTATTCATTCATTGATTCATTCATTCATTCATTCATTTGTAACTCAGTAGACTCCTGGAGCACATGTGTGTTTTCACAGGAGCAACCTAGGAGCATTGGCTGCTTTACTTGCTCACAGCCACACAGTCTGAAATGGAGACTAACAGTATCAAAGCTTTCTGCAGTCTCCAATTCATTGATGTCATCAAGGCCACTGAATACAGGTAGCTTTCTGGCTAATTCCCTCCCCAAACTGACATCACCATGACCAACCTAAAAACCCACCTATGCTGTCATGTCACATCTCTCTGGTCCTTCCCCTACCTATACAGAAAGTAAAAGCAAGAACAAGGAACCAGTGCATGAGTCAAGTCTCCTGCTGTGAGCTGTCAATCACAGCAGGTAACAGCTCAAATTACCCTTGGCACTTCCACAGCAAAGGAAGTTAGGTGTGAAGGGGGGTGGGAGATCAGCTAAAGTAGTACAATTCAGGCTTCACAAAAGAATGCAGTTTAACCATTCTAAAAAGAAGCAGCAGTAAAAAAGCACTTTGAAAGGCTGTTCTGTGGCATTTGCACTATTTATGTTTTAAGTAGTCATTGAACAGCATGAAATGTTACTTAAAACTGACTGAAAGACAGCAGTGTATGTATGTAAAATCAATGTAGTGACAAGAGCTTTAGGAAGAAAGAGACCTGCATGATGTCATTTTTTATAGACAAGCAAGGTATTGTAGGATACCTAGATGCAGATTAAACACTCCGAATTACTTCAAGATGCCAGGCCCCATGTGGTTAGACTCAGAAATTACATATACAAATATTTAAAAACCTGTAAATAGTCCCAGAGTGGTGTTAAAATATAGGAAACACCAAATCATGATGAAATAAACATGTTTTTGAGTCTGTGGGTGCTGTTCTCCTTTAAAAAGAAAAAAAAGTCATGGACATTCACAATTGCCATATAGCTGAAACATCTGATGTCCTTAAAGAGTCATTTATATATATCCCATGTTGCCTGTAATACAAGATGTTTAAGGAATCACACAAGGAGAAGTCTAGCCTTGCTAGATTTTTCTTTTGTGTTTTAATATTTCTATGGAATAACATTTTGTTACTGACTCAGCAAAATTTTCAGCTTCCTTAAGGTCACTTTAAAGATCTCTTAACTTTGTCAATGTCTATAACTTCTGCCATGTCATGTTTAGCATGCTGATATTCAGGACGGAACCATACGTTAATTATATGTTTTCAGTTATTTATTTATTTATTTATTTTATTTTACATTTGTTTACCGGGTTGGTCTGACTGGATACATATCCTTTTTCAGCAGAGACTCGGGGAGAAAAGCTCCACATTCGAAAAGAACAAAAAATACATAGAGTAACATCAGAAACATTCAAAATACAGAGAGACTCATTGCAATAACATTCTATTAAGTTCCACAATTATAATTTTGAGTAGATCCCCAGATATTGAGATAGGTTAGGAAGTAAAGAGGTTTGCTCTTTTAATCACAAGGGAGAAGGCTATATCTTCGTTGACAAGTCGAATCTATGGTTATAGGAAGCTAAAGTGTATAAAGAAATAGGTTTAAAGGAAACTAGAGAAGTTTTAGGAGAGGAAGTCCTATAGATAATACTGAGAGGGTGGTAAGGAGCCATTGTGTTAGTCAGTTACATAATTTTGATCTTACTATTTTGTTACGAGAAAAGGAAAAAGTTCAGCTATGAAACCTTTGAGCTTGTATCTCTGGCATAATACAAACTTTGTTAACTGATGCCTTCTTAAATGTTTCCAGTCCCAATACTCCGTTTCTTCCATGTCCATGAAGAGTATCCTTTTTCTTCAAGTGAGCTCAAATGAAAAGATCCTGACCCATTCTGCTCAGTTCCATCCCTCCAGGTGAGCACAATGCAAAAGATGACAGGATGTACCTCTTGTTAGTTGTTTTCTCTTTGGCTTGTCCAGCAATTTGGTTACTGATTCCATCCTTTTGGTTGCAGCAGTGATGATCTGAAGGAACTGTTGTGCAGTTGTCATCCTGTCAACAAGACCAACATACAGTTGTTCTCAACAAATGGGAAAAAGACTCCCAGCTCACACCATAGGACTGTTAGTCTCACGTTATGGAGAAACTTTGCTCCAACATTTCAGCTGTCTCAAGGTGGTGAAATTTTGTTCAAAAGAAATGACCTTCTTGTACAGATCAAAAGATACAGTCTTAGGACTTTGGCATGGAAAAGTATGCAAAAAAGATGTCTCCATTTTCTACTAATGTAGAATATTAAAGGTGGCAGAGACACCAGTCTTAGAAGGACAATGCAGTTTATTGTACAAAAACACAGAGATGCAAGTTGTTTACAAAACAAAAATCTTATAACTTAAAACATGTGACAGCAAGTACCATCAATATAGTCCCATACAGCTACAATGCAGTCTCTTTCAGTAGGTCTCTGTCTCTGACTCTGACTGTCTCAGTCTCTCTCTCTCTGTCTCTCTTTGAATCTCTCAGTAGCTCTGTCTTTTAGAGTCCTATAAAAGCAACAATCTCCACCTTCATCCTGATGACTTATTCCAGGTCTTCATTCACTCTTTTGTCTCTCTTGCAGAGGTGCTGCTCTGGGCATCAAATCACCCTCTAGTAAGGATAAGCAACACTCTGCTTGGGATTACCCTAGCCCTATTTTTTATCCAGTAATTGTTTTATTAAGCAGATCTGATCTAGTTAACACAGTAAAGCTTCTTTCTGCTGTTGAAACAAAATTCTTGTTTAAAGTGATGGCAACACTTGTCTGGCTAATACAAAAAATGTCCTATCTGTTGTTTTATTTAAATTATGTGCTTAAAAAAAGCACTTCTTATTTACAATAACAGTCCATTTACACACTTTATCTACAATATTCAGCATCCTTTACAACATTTTCATTCATATGGGCACTTTATTTAGTGAAATCCACCATGGTATACAATAAGAGATGTTGACAAAGATGTGAAAATTAACATCTATGCATACATTTTACTGGCTTTGACACAAGTGAATCTAGTGAAGCTTTGTTGGACAAGGGTTTAAATTTTGTTCCTAGTTTTCTTGTAGTCTTACCTGATGTGGTCAAAGATATTAAATCATTCTCTAGAATTTTTAATTTAAAATATTGGTACATTTCTAGAGGTGATGAGCATTCAATTCAGGCTAACAACAATTTTGTTTTTAAAAAATCTAACTTCCAGCCACCGTATCAGTCAGTAGTTAGAGCTTTTGAACACCCAGTTCTACATAATTTATATTTTCACCAGAGACATATATTTAGGAACTTTGGTTATAATTTGACCCTAGGTGAAAGATCTGCTCTGAAGGACTTAGAGTCAACAAAATATTGTAGTGGCGATGCTGATAAAGGTGTGTGTGTGTGTGTGTGTGTGTGTGTGTGTGTGTGTGTGTGTGTGTGTGTGTGTGTGTTTGTGGGTTGTTATGGGAGTGCAAGGATGGATTCATGGTTGCCTACACTAAGTGTACACAATCTGTATTTAAGAATATCCCTACCACATTTTTGTGCTATCTAGTTACTCAAAAAGATTATACTATGTGTAGACATAGTCTACACATTGCAGCAACCTTTATGAATCTCTCTCAATATTTGGGTCTATATCACTTCATTGAATGACTATTCTGTGAATAGCCATTCGTTGATCACCTAGTAATTGAAGCCGCTCTTCTCAAACTGCAAATTTTAAATAGGACAAAGAAGTGGCTGGCCAACTGAGTGACTGGAAAAAATAAATACAATTTAAGAGCTGCCAAGGTGGGGGGGTTACACCCCCCACAGCCCCCATAAATAAATATACCAACTCTGCGATTGCACTACACTGGGGAAAACGGCAAATTACAGATGGTGGCCAACTGTTGGTTTGCCCAAGTTAAAATTCACCGTTCAATGAAGATTGGCTTCAATAAATAGATGTTTTACGAATGGCTATTCGCTGAATAGCCATTCGATGAAGTAATATACACCCCAATATTTTAGGTTGCCAGAAAAATAGTAAGAAGACTAAAATTAGGAGGAAGAAGGTGGGAGTTATGCCTGTGTTATTTACTGACTCAAATGCTGTAAATTTAATGAATCCAGCCCTAAGTGGAAGCTTGCAAACAGTTATGATTTACAAACATATGTAAATGTGGAACTGGATCCTGCACGTATTTTTTTTTAAATCTATTGATTCTTTTTTGAATTAAATTGTTATTAATCAGATTATATTCACTGATGTTAGAAATCAGTTGGTGGTTAAATATTCAATAAGTAGAAATCAGTTGGTGGTTAAATATCCAATAAGTCCAAAGTTTTACTTATTACTTAAACTTCACAAACAGGTTAATCCAGTTCCAGGTAGGCCAATTGTTTTGGGAATAGGCTGTCTTACTGAACCCACTTCTGAGTTTTTATAAATGTTTTAAAACCTCTTTTGGTGTATGTCAGGGCCAAACTATGTGACATTACTGTTTTTTTGTCCTTGATGGATGATGTACATGTATCCAACATGACATGGTTATGTACTTTAGTTATTAAAAGCCTTTATACGTCTATACCCCATACTAGGGATATCCAGGCTATGAAATACTGGTTAGACATGAAAGAACTATATCCTTCTTAATTTGATGATTTTTTGCTGAACCGTATTTCTATTGTGTTGGAAGTTAATTTTGATGGCAAATGCTTTCTACAGTTAGGGGGTACTGTAATAGGGCTTATATATATGTTGACTTATATGTTGTTTTTTTTTTTGAAACATTGTTTATTTATTATGTTGTTGTGTCTTTCTGCTTTTCCCGGTTAGGGGTCGCCACAGCGGAACTCCGGTCCGCTAATGATTGGTAGTTGATTTTTAAGTGCCGAGTTACTAGCCCTGACGCACAACCTTCAATGAAGGTATGCCCATTCACACATGTCTCCACGCAGAGGACGCTCTAGCTGAGAATCGAACCGGACAGAGTCTTACTGTGAGGTATGGATCGTAATTCTTTTGGCTCACACTTGTTACGTAAAAATGTTTCTTAGATGGTGTTTGGGTTTTTTGGAATGACAATGTAAATAAGTTCATGTCATTTCAACTTTATTTCAATGATATGGGGCTTAAATTTACAACCAAATGTAATTTGTTCAATGTTAATTTTTGGATGCTTCAGTGACAAAATTGTTGAATGGCACCATTGATACCACTTATAAGCCCTTTAGTAAAAATTCTTTGTTGCACGCATCTAACTGTTATCCTCTTTTATAAATAAAATATATACCTTATTTTGATGTTAATGGTTAGACACAATTGTAGTAGTGAACAGGAATGGAATTGACATGCATCTGATATTAGTAATAGATTCTGTAAGAGTGGACATAATTGTGTTAATGTTATTAAAGATAAAAGTAAGGCAGCTACTCAAACCAGACAAAATTTATTGTAGTACAGGGAACAAAAGAAGACTGATGGAGCTGAATGTTTGCGGTTTCTTACCATTTAGAACAATAATATATTCAAAATTACAGATTTTTTCAATAAATATTGGCCCTTATTAAGAGGGGAGAAGTTTTATAGTAATACAGTACCACAAAAAAAAAATGCTGTTACTCACTTAGAAAGGGAAAACTGTTGCTTTTCATATGTCAGGTTTTAAGGACTGGTCTGTTGAAATTTCTAGCCATGTTTTTTGAGTATGAAACCTTTTAGATGTTATCTTTGTGGCAATTGTTATTTTTGCAAAATGTCACAAAAAACAAGTCATTCTCTTCTATTAATACATAAGGGTTTTTTGATATTCATGGCTTTATCACATGTTCAACTGAACTGGTTATTTATTTATCTACCTGTAAATGTGGGGCTTTTTATGTTGGGGAGACATCTGAAAAGTTTAAAGAGCATTTATCCATTCATTTAAGTGATCTGAGATGCCACAGGGAACATAGTGCATTAGTGTGACATCAAAAATACTACAGAAAGGCTACTTTTAGCTTTATAGGCATCGACAAGGAAGTCAAACTCTAGTTCACCTAATAGAAATGACAAGCTACAATTTTTACACATTAAAGAAAAAAGGTGGAGTGCAAATTTAGGTGCCATTTATGACATAGGCTTAGGTGAATTATTATAAAAAATGCAATATACTGCATAAAACGTGTTGTGTTAAATTTTGGCTTTATGCTTCTATTATTACTAATAAGTTTTCTTAAATGAACATATTAATAAGGTTATGAATGAGAAATATACTGTTTCTTATAAAAAATGTTCAGTAAATAATAGGAAGTGATTTTGCTTTTTGCCACTTAATTTCACTATGTATATATAAGAACTGCACTTTTTGTTCTATTTGTATGCAATATTTTCTTTTGCCACTGGGTGGCATTACATTTAACAACAGTTTTTGTGTATAAATATCTTCTTTTTTATTATTTTATACTTATTGGCCATATATTTAGTGAGTATCTTTCGATTCTATCAAATCCTCACTGTATATAAACTGAATTAAAAAAAAAATCATATTTCCTGTCAGAAAAGTTATATAAGTTGAAGATGTCATATAGTATAATTTAACACTGAAGAATGTCCTATTTGAGGAGGGAAACCTGGTTTGTGTTTTTGTGTTCCACTGAGCATGCTTTGTATAATAAAAAGTTAATTACAGCTTCTATTTGGGTGCTGTATATTTTCGTGTTTCTTTAAAGTGAATATGCATCTTGCTTGTTGCCTTACTGGTCGTGTTTTGGCAAATGTACATTTGGTTGACAAATGCAAAGGGTGGTAGAGACTGTCAAATGTTCATATAGGCAAACATTGGAAATCTCGAATGTATGATTCATTGAGACATGTAAGTGGGGTTTGTAAGTGGGTTAGAATAGGCACGTGTTTTGTGTTAGGGTTAAGATATGGGTTAGGTAAGGGGATAGATGTTATGTACGTGTGCATGAGTGGGTGTATTTTAGGGTTAGGTTTGGGGTTATGTAATGGGACAGATGCAGTTATGGTAGTGTGTGTTGGTATATGTTTGTGTGCCTGTATATGTCTTGTGTAGTGGTAGTATTTTGAGAAGTTTTGTTTTAAGGTAAGGTGGGTAAGGTGTATGGTTAGTGTTACAGAAAGGGTTAGGGCTAGGCTTATGGTTAGGGTTAAGGTTAGGGTTTGTTTTTATTACCAAGGTGGTAAGAGGCAGAACCACCTGCACCACCCTAGTAATGCATAGTAACCCTAACCCTGTCCCAGTGCTAATATTACACCTTACCTTAAATAAATCCCATAACACTGCCACTATTCAGACCAATTTGAGACTAGTGTTATGGGGGGGGGGGGTAGTGTAAAGACTGGGAAAGGAAATGGTTTTCCTTTCTCAATCTTCTGCAGGTTTGATATTTAGGGCATTTGATGTTATGTATGTTTGAACTTCTTAATGATACTATTTAAGTTTGATTATACATAATGGAATTATATATATATATATATATATATATATATATATATATATATATATATATATATGTATGTATGTGTGTGTGTGTGTGCGCATGTATATTTACTGTAATATGTACATATATTTTCTTATAACACATTGCAATTGGATTCAGTGCAAGACTTATAGAAGATAGTAGCATAGTTTTTTTTCACATCAATTTATCTGCATATGAGAATACTAACACAAGATTTATTTCCAGTAGGATTAGCATGGAATAAGCTGGGAGAAAATCATTTTATAGTCAAGCTTAGGAAAATGAGCCACAGATATAGAGGAAGACATAAATTACTTGGGGAGTAGAGAATAGGACAAACTGAATTTGGTGTTTATGTGACAAACATGATAAAGGATGTGTAACAGTAGTCTGACACAATGGTTGACATGCTAGTTAGGATCACCTTCAGAACTGTAAGTGCATAGATGAAATGAAGAAGAAAATTAGTATTTAAGGATTATGAAATAGCATATCTGAAACTATATTGCTGATTTGATGAAGTGTTGGTTTAGTGCTTTTTTAAATTCGGTTGTAGTTTAAGAGTACAAATGCAAAGCTATAGGGCAGGATTCACGAAGCCTCCATGTAAGAGTTACAAGGCTTACACGGAGGCTGCAGTTAAACGGTGTGACGTCAGCATGTCATGCATATGCATGAGGGCATGCTGAATCATACCTAAGGCTTACACGGTCCGTGGAAGACAGTAGGGGGCATGTCCGTAGGCCGAGCCCTGCAAGCGGACACGCCCCCAGAAGAGTAAAAGTGCCTAAAGTAAACCCCCACGACAGAATACATGGAAATGTGAATAAACACAACACAACACATGCCCCCACAGACTATGAACATAAAATTATATAAATGAACATGTTATATTTTTTTTAAATTGTAAAAATGTTTGCCTGTGAGTGCGCTCGTTTGCGCGGGCGTGCCCGTAGCTCAGCCACAGTTAGCAGTAAGTGGAAAAGCATATAAGAACTAACTATGCAAAGTAAGCCAAAAAGCAATAGCATAGCGGTAGAGACATTGGCTGAAGAGCAGGCAGTCATGGTTTGAGCCCCCACAACATCAATTTTTATTTTTAGTGAAATAAGCACGAAACAAGTCCCTGACATATATGTACACATATAAAATTATATTTTATGTAAAATGTAATGAAATAGGCCATTTATTTTGAAGAAATGTGAGATAACAAAATAATAAAAAATGCCAGATGTGCCTATAGCTGAGCTACAGTTTAACAAGTTGAGTGCATCAACATAGGTGAGCAGTGGTTTAACAGGTGTAAAATGAGTGCCCAAAGGTGAGCAGTGGTTTAACAGGTGAAAAATGAGTGCCCGTAGGTGAGCAGTGGTTCAACAGGTGCAAAATGAGTGCCCGTAGGTGAGCCGTGGTTTAACACGCTGAAACTGTGTGCCACTAGCTGAGCTGAGCGTAATATGCGTGCTGACAGCCAAATGTAGCGTAAACCAGCGTAACCCATTTGCGCAGAGCTGCGCACTGCGCCAACAAGCTAACCGACGGGCAAAGTTGAGCAAGCTGTAACAAAACTGCCTTTACACAGACACACCTCCTAGCCTGTCTAGACAGTCATAAAATATAAAAAGCAGTGGCCAGGTTCAAACCCAGGATACCATGCACCATAGTTAAGATACTGAACCACTAAGCCATGACAGCTGTACTTAGAAATGCAGTAATAGCAAATATATAGGAATGAATAGAAAGAGGAGCATGACAAAGCAGGTTTTGTGAAGCTGATACAATTCCAAAATGGCCAATCACAGATAAGTGCGGGAAAAATGGCATATATAAGCCCCATAGGCGGGAATACTCAGCGTAACCGATTGTAGAACTAACTTGCAGCCAGAATGTCAGGAGTAGGTGAGGGTAGTTGCTTCCGAGCACAGAGGTGGGGCATTGAGGAGTCCAGATATATGGTTTGGCTCCTTGTCCACAATCATGAGGCCCAACTCATGCAGGGCCAGGTCCTGTGGGGAGCATATAGGGCTGAGGAGTGGGACCGGTTGGCTCATGATCTCAAAAGTGCCACAGGGATTCCAAGGACTGGTGAGCAGGTCCGTCACCACCATGCGGACCTGAAGAGACACAAGCAGGACCAACTGAACATTTGGATCCAGGAGGCCCGGCAAATGCCCAACGCCCCACTACTGAGTAAGTTACATCTAATTATGAATGTAAGAAATTAACCTAGCTGATATTATGGAGATGTGTATTCCAATATTACTTTATTTATATTACAGCTGCAGGTGTCCGTTCTGCGAACCGCAGAGCCTATGGCGATAGGCTGGTGCGGTTGCGCCACCAGGCAGTTCAGTAATCCTCTCCCTGTAACTGTAAATAAATATAAAAGTATGACAGTTAGCAAAAGAGTGCAGTGTAGTCACTAAGTAATAAAATGTGCAAGTAACAGTGTAAGAGTGTTTGCAAGTATTGCTTGATTACAAAAGTGTGTTGCAGTCTGTAATCCAAACAAAAAAATGAAAATGTCTCAAATAAAGTCTGAAATAAAGATGCACCACCTGTAATATAATAGTACACAACCTGCAGCAGGCTGAAAAGTACAGCTGCAGAAGATGAGCAAAACACATGTGTGAAATATATCCCTGTTGAAATACTGAAACATGACAGAAGTGAGACTGTTGGAAAGGATTGTAATAACTACAGGTAAAACATGTCAATAAAGCCTAGAAGTAAGTACCATCCTGAACTGTAAAAATAAAACAAGTGAGAGAGTGTGAGAAAGAGTTATGAATCCACCAATAAAGTAGTAATAACTCCTGAATAAAGTATACTGCAGTCAGTACAGAATGAAATGAATGTGACAAACAGAACCAAACTGCGAAATGTGTTCAAAATGTTCCTGCAGCTGGAATGTGTATCCCAAAATCTGGATATGTTGCTCTCAGTCTGCAATATGCAGATAGTATGATTGTCTGAAATACCAAACATTCACAGTTGTCTATAGCTATATAAAGCAAATGTAGCAGGATGATGTAGCTGAACAGAGCCAGATATGAATGTGTATGAATAAAAATGAAAATGTATATTGATGTAGCAGTAACATTCCTATCACCAACTTGAAGTAGTTATCACATAGGAAACTGTAGGTAGAACTGTGGTGTGTATATATCTGCAGCTATTAGAAATGTACAGCATATGTATTGGTATTTGAAGGTGTTAATTATATTTTCTTCACCCTACCCTATAACCACATATAATCCATTCCACGTGAAACTGGTATGTGCAATCACAATTAACACCCCTGGACATTTGTCCTGTTGGGTCATACATATTTGAATGTACGTTAATGCATCTGCCCTGTTCATACATCCAAACCTGATGGCCTGTTGCCATCAATCAACCCTGCATGTTGTTGGACTGTGTATTGCTGTTCAAATTATGCATGTGTTATGCTCGCTGTTCAATGGTGTGAATATCTGGGTGTTTGGTTAATGGGAATACTAATGCATGCTGTTACAACTAATTGCGAATAGTATTGTATGTTACTAACCCAAACTGTCATGACATAATGCAAAACGTAGGACGACAGGGAAGGCGGGTTCCAGCGGACCCACCTCTCCCACCTCAGCTGGCGAGTGCACCTGGCAGTAGTGCCCAGTCCGGACCCTCCTCCGGTGGCCCTGTGCCACCTGCGGGTGGAAGCGCTGCAGGGGATGGGGCTCGTCCCCCCTCTGCAAGTGTGGCCAGAGGAGAACCACCACTCACCCTCCATAGCGTCCGGACTGTGGTGCGTAGGGAGATCCAGGAAGCTGTTCTTGGGCCCCTATGCCAGCTTGAGGCACAGGTGGCACAACTAACGGGCATGCCTGTTGCCCGGCCTACACAGCCCCCAGCACAGCCCTGTCCTGGGCAGTGAAGGCACAGTGGCAACTGCCCATGGGTGGGGATATCAGTTCCACTGTTGCCATCTGTGGGCTCATGGGCTCTGGATATCCAAACATCCATCCCCGTCAATTGTGTAACCCCCCCACACGTGTCATACACCGCCCCTGTATGCGTCTTGTTTGTCTTGTCTGTTGACCTACCCAACCTACCAACCCAGCTATACTGATTTCCTTTACCTGTCATACCACTCTCACCTGAAAAAAAAAAAAAAAAAAGGGCACTCTGTAACCACAAAAAAATTACGCCCCATACATAGCTGCCCATTTCGCACACATGTCTGCTAGACATGGAAACTGTCAATTACAATTGGCTGTACAACAAGTATTATTGTTGTCCTTACACCTCTCTCAGGGGTGGAAGGTTTCAAATGTCACACCAAATTACAAACATATGCACAGCTGTTGCTGATGAAGAAATGGGCAGCTATGGGCCTTACCTACATCCCTCCTGCAAAACCCAAGCTTGTTTCCCTACTGTCTTACCCTCTTTGTGACCCCTTTTTCACCACTTTCCTGTCTCCCCATTTTCATTTCTTTCAAAGAAAATAGCACGGGTGTGCGCAAGAGTAAGCACTTTTAAGCGGTTGTAAGCGGGTGTGCGCGGAGCTGAACACCAGTGCGCATGCGGGAGCTCCGCACAAACCAGCGCTAACCCAGTTACAACTGCTTAAAAATGCCTTAGTCACTCTGAATGACAGGTCCTGTAGTCTGCTCAAAAGCAAAATAAAATCCCACTGTCAGTCCTGAACCCAGGACCTTGGAAACAGTAGTCTGCATGACTTACCACTAAGCCATGACTGTTATATAAGAACATTGTGCTACAATAAATATATCATGTAATAGTAGGAATGAATGTAAAGGGAATATAGGATGTGTAGTACACAAAGCATGTCATGTATATTTACTGTCAAATCTAGTGGATTTCTATAATAGTAGTAGTGTGTGAACAGAAACAGCCATGCTAGTTGGTAGCTAGTAGGTAATAATGTCACTGTAGCACCTTGCAAGCCACACACATACTCACAGCAGGATAATCACTGCTCATACCCCACAACCTGTTACAGGAACACATCCAGACCAAGTAATAAAATATGTGGAGCAAAGGGCCAAAACCAGGGACACATTACAAATAATGTTACAACAAACTTAGACAGTTCAGAGAGTAACAGGTTCTGCATTTTGTTGGATGTTTGGAAGGGTATGAAGTCTGAAACTTAAATGTTTGTCACTATGTTCTGACTTGAGCCCAGAGTGATTTGCCAGAAAGAGCTGTGCATGAGATATTGACCAAAATATGAGGCAGAAATGTGGACAACCTGCAAATATTTGTACACCTGAGAGGTCTGACACCACCATATTTGAATAGTTAAGAGCCTAGACATAGCAACAGTGACTGAGTTACAGGGATGCCCCACAGACTCCATGTGAAATGTACAAACAGTAGGCAGAAAGGTGTTACAACACATGCAATGGTAACTATGAAGTCCTGAAAGTATGCACCACTTGCACGGCAGAAATAGTGTAGTAATACATATGCTCATGCTATCCCACAGTCACAACTGCAGAATACCAGACAATTTAATGGGTGTACCCCACTGATATGTACCATTCCATGAGGCAGATAACAGATGCACCTGAGAGTCTCTGGGGCCTGCTCAGCAGCATACTCAAATACCCTAATAGATGTCAAGGTCCACACCATGGCCAGACCACACTGCATGCTGTAACACCCTAGCAGATATAGCAAGCATTCCAAGGTGTGAATGTACATGGAAAATAGGAAAGCCACAGCAGCACACTACAGTCAGGACACCTAGCAGGCATACAAGTAGTGACTGTAAAGGGCAAATATTGAAGCCATAGCAACAAAGTGCAAGAGCCACTGCTATACACCAGCTACACCGCATGTCCCACAGGAAAACACACACACTAACAGTAGAAGTAGTCTTAGGTGTCAGTGTACATACACAGTTAGTATAGGAAACTGGAGAAATGAATGGGGAAATGTTAATCTACAACACAGCCGGAAATATGAGAGAGATACCAACCTTTACACTCACAGAACAGTGTCCACAGCATACCAGCATGGTCCCTGCCCTTAAAATCTGAAAGGTCTATGCCTATCTCACATACCTTTTTATAGCACTGTTCTGAAATCGCAGTGAGAACTGCAATCAGTGCACAACTGGCTGCATGCAATTAGCAAATGCTGGCTAACAGTTGGTGCAGAGGCCATCACATGGACATATGCAGATACCTACAAAAGCATGCTGTACTCCCAGTCCACACATGCACTACTTTCATTGCACCCTGAGGAGGTACTGAGAGAGAGAGAGAGAGAAAGAGAGAGAGAGAGAGAGAGAGAGAGAGAGAGAGAGAATTGAAATTAAGCAGACACAAACAAAACTGTTCAGCAACAGCCACCTGAAAGCTGACAACTGTCAAGTGGAGCAGCAGGACACAAACCAGACGGCAACACAAGCAGCTGTGACAAACACAGGTAATGTAAAGTAATACTATAAAAGTCTACATACTGTGAACCCTCCATATGTGTCATTGGTCTGTATCCATATGTATATGAAGATGTGCAAAGGGCAGGGGACATACAGCAACTATCAGTGAAGGCTGTACATACATTTGTATGTGAGAGCATCTATGTGCACATATCAATGTAGGTTGAATGTAGGTTGTAGTGCAATGTACAAAGTAGGTTTCACAGTTATGTATGTTTAGCAGTATGTTAGTGTGTGTATACAGTATGGTAAACAAACATGTTGATATACCTATCTATCATATGGATACGTAAGTATGTCAAAATATGTATGTATGTATATATATATATATATATATATATATATATATATATATATATATATATATAATATGCATATATGTATACATACATAGAGATGTAGGAATACATAGACAGATGTAGATAGATAGAATATGTACAAACATATATATGTAATACACACATACAGATATAGATATATGTAGATACATATACATAGACAGACAGATCTGACTATCTGCAGCTATGACTGTATATGACGATCTCACACACCCCCTGTCCCACCCCCTCTGTCACTCTCACCCCCTCTCTGTCACCCCCCTCCTCCATATCTATAGCAATATATGTACATCAATATATATATGTGTATATGTGTACAGACATATATATATATATATATATATATATATATATACATATATATATATATATATATATATATATATATATATATATATATATATATATATATACATATAGATATATCTATATACATATATTCTGAGTGAGGCACATGTGTACAGATGTATTGCAACAGGTGCCTGGTGACAAAGGCATGGAGTGAACACCAGTGTCAAAACTGGAGTACTATACCCCATTTCAAATCACCTACACCAGTAACCACCAGATATGTGATTGGCTGCCCACCGCTGCATGTGTCAGGGGTGAACAGGGTCATAAATGTGTACAATAGTCCCCCCAATGATATTCACAGTGGCACACTATTCCTGGAATACCTGCACATGGTATGTGTCAGCAGACATGGTGTGTCAGCTACGGACATGTAGGTCAGTGTACCCCTCCACACCACATAATGGCTGCCATGGTATGTACCTCACATGACAGCTACAGATATGGAGAAGGACACAGTGACATGTACAACACTGTGAAAATGCACTTAAACACATTACCAATGCACAGTGACTGACAACACCACAGAGTACACACATACTACCCACATAGAGGTTACCACTCCTGGATTTACATACTTAAGTCACACCCATGACAGATGTCCAACAACTATAGTAACACCTCACACCATCCACAACCTAAATGACTGCTGTGTGTCGTCTGTGCCACTGCAATAGAGAGCACATGGTGGAGGTACATGTTCTTGCCCACAGATAAGACATACCCTGCAATAAACCACACAGTGTTAAGAAGCAAGACTCCCCATGAGTACATGTCACACATACCCCTGCTGAATGTTAGTCAGATAGGTAATATGCCATATGAGTCACCCTGTGTAACTGTTTGACAGCAGCAGGTACCATCACAACACATGTGTCACAATGGTCAGGGTAGCAGAACAGTATGCTGCTGTAGTCCCAGGGGCAATAGCATATTGTATAGTATTGTATTGTAATGTATTGTATTGTGTTGTATTGTATTGGTATGTAGAGGTGCCTCCTTCATGGAGTGGAACCACTGCTGCTGTGCGCCAGTGTACAGGTACATATCCTGTAGTCAGGCTAGTATTACATAGCACTTCTATATGTGTGTTTAGCTCCTCTTGGAGTTCATGTAGCATGCAACCGGGGATACCATCAGGTCCCATTCATGTTGTGTATTCTGCTTTCCTGAGGGCGGCTCTCACCTGGATATCTGTGATGACAGGGAGGTTACAGTCAGCTGGGATAACTATGTCTTATTTTGGGGGAGAGGGAGGGGTGAAACCTGCACTGAACCTGTCTGCCACAATGTTGCCAATATCTGTGGGTTCAGTGAATTATTTGTTGTTGTGTAGTAACTATGAGCATAGTGGAGGGTTTCTGACCAGGTTGCTAACATAACTGAAGAAGGCCTTGTGGTTATCTGTAGTGTCCCTGTTGATTTCCCTCTCAAAGTTGCCCATGGATGTTTGTATGAGGGAAAATAGATCCTTACTAGTGCTGCTCAAACATGCCTTCCCTTTATGGAATTATGCTCTGTCTTGCAGTAGCTTCCATCTTTTGTAATACAATCTGTCTATGGCTGGGGTCCACCAGACAGGATGCTGTTCCTTTGTGGAGAGTGTCTTGGTCTTATATGGGATTGCATGATCCATGCATTCTCGGAGATGTCCGTAGAAATCATTTGTGAAGGGGTCAGCATTGTGGGTTGTGTCTTCCACTGGCCCAGTGGGCTGAAAGGATACCATGTCACTGTTACAAAGTGTAAAGTTTGCATTTGCAATGTTATTCACTATAGTCGTTTGTGCTGGTGGTGGAGGTGGGATATGTATATCCTGGGCAATTGGTTTGTGGTCAGCTCACAGTAGTTGATGATGTAGCCCATACAGTACCTAGATACAAACTCCCAGAGTGAGGAGGTGCTCTGGACCTGAATCAGTGTTCTGACTGCTGGGGTTTGGTAGTATGTCGTATGGAGTGTGCCAGGTACTGTTGCACAGTTGATGGCTGAGCACTGATACCCGGCCATTTACATGTGTATCCACCAATAGACAGACAGATGCTATATATGTGAGATATGTCGTATCATAACAGTTGAGTAGCATGTGTAGTTTGTGTGCCAAATTCTGCTGACATATATTGCTGATATCATGTTATTTCCTTTTTCAGGAACATGGCTCACCTGAGAAATCCAGCTTGCTCCGCAGCTGAGGATGAGGAGATACACCAGAGCCTGGTGCGAGATTATGCAATACTCTTTTCCCGCACCAGCCAGAATCAGCAGGAGAGGGCTGTACTGTGGCAAGACCTGGTCCATCGGGTAAATGACATAGGCACGCATAATAGGACATATGAGCAGGTACGACATCACTGCAGTGATTTAATCAGGAATGTCCGTCAGCGTGCGTCGGATATCCACAGGCAACAGGTCACCACAGGTGGTGGGGTGGCTACAAATCCCCCTCTCACCAGACTGGAGGGACTACTCATGAGTGTAGTGGCTCCAGTCCGCCAACAACAACAACAGCAGCAGACATGCATTATGTTGGAGGCTGGAGCCACGCAGCAGCAAGACTATGAGCATGCAGGTAATATGCCATATGTATAGTTGACTGTTGTGTACACTGGTTGTTAATGCATGTGTGAGGTGTGTCCTTGGTTTGTAGCTGTCATCATAGTATTTAATGTGCAAGTGTGATATCCTCAGTATCAGCAGCTGACCTGTGAAAGGCAACTGTTGTACTACTGACCTGTATCATACTCAGTAACAATGGCACAGTTGTGCCCACTGACATTAGTTTCCTCACTTCTGCAGGTCCCTCTGGTGTAACAGCAATGCAGCCTATCCATGCTGGTGAGTGTGTATTAACAATACCTTTAATAGTCTTGATAGTAATAGTAATATTAGGCTCACTAAGTAGTGCTCTGTGTATGCATGCAGGTGTGTCTGTGTCTGTGTGTTGATATCTCGCATACTGAGTAGTGTACAACTGTGTGCAACTGTGTGCAACGTGTGCACATGTGCACGTGTGCATGTGTGCACCTGTGCATGTGTGCACGTGTGTACGTGTGCATGTGTGCATGTGTGCATGTGTGCATGTGTGCACCTGTGCATGTGTGCATGGGTGAGCCTGTGCATGTGTGCACGTGTGCATGTGTGCACGTGTGCACCTGTGCATGTGTGCATGTGTGCACTTGTGCATGTGTGCATGTGTGCATGTGTGCACCTGTGCATGTGTGCATGTGTGCACCTGTGCATGTGTGCATGTGTGGAACTGTGCATGTGTGGATGTGTGCATCACTGGTAATATTGTGTAGACATTGTAAACTGTGTTTCCTGTTTCCCTCCCACAGGTTCTGGTGCTGCTCTGGTGTCATGCAGCAGGGAACCTGAATCAGGTGCCATGGGTACTGATAATGATGACATCTGTGTAATGGCACAGGAAGGTATGCCAGGGTCCGTCATTGGTCAGCCGATTGACAGTACACAGCTGTCAACCCCATCAATGCGCACAGTTATCCTGCCAATACACCCTTTGTCACCAATGTCCCTAGGTGATGGACAGCAAACAGTGGGCATTGACCAGGGTAATGTGGTATCTGTGGCACATGCATCCCCGCACAGCAACCATGGGTATGGCCCTGAGATGGTACCACACAGACAGATGTCCAGGGGTTCTCGTGGGAGCATCCGTGGGTGTACTGCCCCTGTCAGATGTGCCCACAGAGGTCTTACAACCTCAGCTATGTTTCGGGCTGTCATGCAGGCACAGTCACGTATGGAACGGTACACCAGACAGGGTCTGAGGGAGCTGGCAGCATGTCGCACAGCCATGACTGACAGTATGCGTGACATTGCGGCTGCCATCCGTAATTTCACCGATGTCATAGACAGACGTTGTGGGGACATATTAGACCGGTTCCACAACTACATGTCCATGAGCCAGGGCGATGGTGGACGGTTGAGGTGTCGACGTGGGCGTATGCCAGCAACAGCAGCAGCTGGCAGTCGTTGCGGATGACAACAGGGCTGTGGCCGCCTCCATAGTGCCAGCAGCAGCCCCAGCAATGCTGGGTCTGTGCTGTCATCAGACCGCCCCAGGAGACCACGTGCACGTGGCTCTGGCCAGGCCTGCCAGGGATCTGTGTGCAGTCAACAAACACCTGCTTCTGATGACAGTACCCAGTCTGGGTTGGTACCGGATACGGTCCGTAGCACCCCTGCAAGGCACAGGTACCGTGTCCGTGGCCAGAGACACTGATCTGTATGACCTGGCAGGTACAGTCTGTGGCTGTCCACAAACACCAGTATATGGCAGCCATGAGGTGGAACTGTGTGCATCCATACACACATGCAAATTGACAACACCTAGGGCTACCGCATACATGCACACACTGCATCAACATTGCCCCACCTTGTACTGCTGTCCCTCACCAACACACATACATATACATGTCAATTGGTAGTATTGGTGGCTGACTCAGGCATACCAAGTTCACACCCTGTGCATATGATGAAACTGTGCCACCTCCTGCAATCTGTAACATCAGTGCAGGTACAGGTTAACATGTTGCTGATGCACAGGATGACTACATAGACGTGTAGTAATAGTATCATGTTGTTAACAGTACTGTGTGCTGATATAATTGTGGGTATATCACAGCATGCCTGATGCAGTAAGGGTATGATTGTCATGTACTGTTGTCTACACCCATGGTAAGTACCATAGTGTATCATCTGCACATGTTGGCATACTGGTGGTAATGATGTGAACAGAAGGCTACATACATAGGTAGCACAGGGGATAAGGTAATGAAAGTATTAATACGCAATGATGGACATGTAAACTGCAAGTGGCATGTTGCCCACACTGGACTCTGCAATGCAGATGTATGAGGATGTTGATATGTGTGCAGTACTACACGACTGGTACAGGACACATAGGAGCACCCTAGCACTGCAAGCTCACATCTCATACCATGCTAGACAGCCCCAACACACAAAACTAACTGTCACAGGAGGGAGAGTCCCCATACATGTCAGGGATACTGTGGTGGCAGGCCAGGTAGCATACATCCTACTAAGTTTGGAACCACTGAGTGAAGGCTCAGTGTCTGTTATTTGACATGTGCATTACTGCAGGTATGAGCACATGGGTTTCCATCCAGTTATTGTACATTCTGATGGCACATGGTCTGTACACTTGTGTGCGCTGAGACTGGACCCTAGCCATCTGACCTGTGTATTTCCATGTACATCTGCATAGTGCCTGCATATTTGCAGTGTTACCTACTAGAAGTGGTACAGCTTGTTTGTTGTACAATGGACTACATGCAGCCCTGCTTACTGTAGCTTTGTTTGCATGCCTGTTTGCTTGCAGTTACCCTGAAATACTGATCCCACCTGCAATGCAGAGTTACAGAGCTTCTGTGGACTCCTAGTGACATCTGCATAGCTTACTATATGTATGTCCATGTCTCACTTGACAGAACGTCACTGTTTGTCCTGTTCACATGTACGTTGCCTGTGACACATTGCATATGACTTACCTGGCATTTGTCCACGTGAGCAATCATATATGCCACTGCTAACTAATCACAGGCACTACACCCTCACATACTCACCCTCTGTTGAACCACCTGCTTCGCTAGGGACAGCTTGCACCTATCACCCCTGGGCTTTCGGATATTGGCAAAGGCTCTTGCTACCCCCATAGTGCCTTTGTTAGGCAAGGCTCAAAAGACAAACCCATCTCCATAGGTATCACAAGGGATAAGAAACTAAGAGTAATGCTACTCAACGCCAGAAGTCTAAACCTCAAGATGCACACACTCGAAACTCTCCTTAGCATGGAGAACATCGATATCTGTGCAGTAACAGATACCTGATTCAGGGCTACCGAGAGCACCCCAGCACTACCAGGTTATACCTCATACCATGCTTTTCAGCCCCAAAACTTTGACCTAACCACAAAAGGAGGGGGAGTATCGATATTGATCAAAGATACCCACACCTCCAGGTTGGTGGCAAAGCACCAAGCATCACAGACTATCCATGTGCAACTAACAGTGGGTAAAACTGCCTTCCAGGTTATAGCCTTCTACAGACCACCCCCCCAAACCCAAGAACCGCACTCGGCCTTCCTGAGAACAGTGGAAAATATGAAGGTCTCTCCAAACACCATTATATTGGGCAACTTCAACTACACAAACATAGACTGGGAGCAGGACTCTAGCTCCAACACCCTAGCCCAAAGATTCCTAGAATTTATGAACTCAAATGCTATGGAACAACTTGTTACCACTCCCACAAGAGGGGAAACATACTGGACCTGATCATCACCAACATGGGGACTCTATGCTCCAGACCAGAAGTGTATCCCTCACTGGTAAGATCAGACCATAAACTAATCTCACTGGATATTCACATCCTGACCCCACCCCCTGCCCAGAAAACCACAGTGAACAACTTCTCTAAAGCAAATTCACACTCCTCAAAACCGAGGTGGAAACCTTCAAAGCCCCCGGGCCTGTGGAAAATACAGGCCAGACCGCAGATTCCTCTATAAACGCATTCTATGGACACCTTCAGGAATTCATGGATCATGCGATCCCAAATAAAACCAAGACCCAATCCTCCAAAGGAAGACGTCCTGTCTGGTGGACCCCAGCCATAAACAAACTATACAATAGAAGGAGGAAGCTACTAAATGATACAGCAAAATCCCAAAAGGGGAAGGCATCACTGATCAGTATTAGCAAAAACTACGGGCACACATAAAATTGTCTAAGGCCAGCTTCGAGAGAAAATTGCACAGGACACTAAGGATAATCACAAGGCTTTCTTTAGTTATGTTAGGAACCTGGGTGGTAATTCCCAGATATGCTCAGAGGTAGTCCAAAATGTCAAAAGAAACACCGAACCCACAGACATTGCCAACATCCTAGCTGACAGGTTCAGCAAACTTCTCCCCTCCACACCAAAAGGGCAAATATTTATCCCAGCACAGTGCTGCCCCCCTGACATCTCAGATGCTCAGGTAAGAGCCGCCCTCTCCAAAGCAGAAAACACAGCATCAATGGGACCAGACAGTGTCCCGGCTGTGTCCTACATGAACTCCAAGAAGAGCTACACCCAAACATAAAACTACTGTTCAATCCCAGCCTTACTACGGGATATGTGGCCAAAGAGTGGTGTACAGCAACAGTGGTCCCTCTCCATAAAGGTGGTGCCTCAACGGATCCTGGACACTATCTCCCCATAAGCCTGACTAGCTTGGTCTGCAAAGCTATGGAAAGGATCATCATGGACCCCATAAATAAAGATATTGGGTACCTACAGACACTGGATCATACCCAGTTTGGCTTTGTTAAGGGTAGATCCTGCCTCTTAAACCTGGTTGATTTCTTTGAAACAGTCACCAAGGCCATTGACGAGGGGAAGGTGGTCCACACAGCCTACCTGGACCTCACAAAAGCCTTCGATACAATACCCCACTTGGGCATTCTAGAGAAGCTCACCAGCTTAAATATAAACCCCTATGTCACTAGATGGATTGCACACTGGCTCAAGGACAGAACCCACATGGTTAGAATTGCTGGAGCCATGTCAGACTCCAAACCAGTTACAAGTGGTGTCCCACAAGGCTCAGTCCTGGGACCTCTCTTGTTCGGTATATATTTCTTAGAGTTACAGGCCAACATGGAAGGACTGTGGCTGACCAACTTCACAGATGACTGAAAACTGGCCACCATAATCGACTCTCCAGCCGACACAAGCATCCTCTAAAAGGGCCTCATAGAATCAGACAACTTGTGCCAGAGCCATGGCCTCAAGCTGAATGCCAACAAGTGTATAGTCATCCCCTTTGGCAAAAACAAAGTGCCCACAAAGTACCACATAGGTGGTAATCCATTAAGTACAGAAGAAGTAATTAGGGACCTGGGGACCCAAGTTGATAGCAATCTCTCATTTCACAACCACGTGGCCAAAGTGGTTAGAAAAACATTTTATATAGCCCAACTCATCATGAAGGGATTCACATCTAGATCAGGGGAGGACATCGTGCCTCTTTACTCATCCCTCAGCAGGCCCATAATTGAGTACAATGCCCCTGTTGGGATGTACCTTACCAGACACCTGCAGCAACTGGAAAGACCCCAAAAGTACCTCACCAAGAGGATCAAAGGGCTCAAACAGATGCCATATGCTGACCAGTTAAAGAAACTCCAGCTCTACTCAGTGGCATACCGCCTGTTCAAAGGTGATCTGTGCCTGACGTATAAAGCCATGTCCAACCCGGAATTAATGGGCATGCTGCACCTCAGAATATCCAAATCCCATTGAGCTATGTGCTCGAGAGACTTGAACATCAGCACTGAAATAAATAGGACATGCTGGAGGGACAGATTCATAACCCAGAGGCTCCCTTCACTCTGGAATAAAATCCCAGTCCAGGTTAGGCAGAGTCCCTCATTGACTCCCTTCAAGAGGAATCTTGATGAGTGGATGGGACATCGTAGTTTTACCCCGGGTATCACTTCTGTGTCACTGTTAGACAGAGGCACAGTATACTAACCTCAAAAAAGGGCATAGCAAGATAAATTTACAATGGGTGGCAAAAGCCAAACACATTCTGGCTAGGTTTATAAATGCCCTATGGCAGATAGCCTAGTATGAACCTATGAACCTATGAACCTATGTACCTTGTTCCCCATTGGCCCTATGTGCTGTTAATCACCATGGCAATCACTATACTATGGTAGCATGTGCAAAGGTCACTTGTCAGTCACCTCTATGGTACAGTTGTGGAATATGTGGGTCATGTGGCAAAGTCACAGCTGCCACATGTACACAGTCAACCCTCTCCCCTACACATGGATGTACAACACATGTATGAGATGCAACCACATAGCCAAACTGGGGACTAAGCACTCTGAACCCAGTACTGGCATAACCTGTCAGGTGGCATGAAATACTACAGTGACTACAATACCAGTCTGATGTAGACCTACACTGACAGCAATACAAACACGTGAACACACTGGGCCATTCGTGGAGCCAAAGAATAGCATCCTGCCTGAGCGGTAGACACCTCTGCAGCTGGCACACAGGCATACGTTATGCCAGAACACAGCACGCATAACACATAGCACACAAATCCTCTGTGCCAAACAGTCACAGCCTGTACGGCTAGACAACACACCTACTACAGTTGTGTTAGGTACCTTTATTGTCTGGTACAGTGAGGTCATGCTCACCAGGCTGGACAAGGTGAAGGTCACAGTGATATACCCATGGGGCACTATGGTCCACCACATAACACAAGCATACAGGTCAGTCAGAGACATGGACACATATGACTCAGTCATTGTCCATGCCACTATGGCTGACCTGTGATGTACCTCCCTGGACTACATGATAGGGAACATGGAAGGGCTCTCTGAGCATGTGGCACAGGCTGGTATGACCCTGACCTTGGTTGGCATCATACCCTCACCAGGAATGCTGATGTATTAGTGAATGCTGATGAATTACTGTAGCTACAACACCCTAGCTGAAAGGTTCCTAGCATGTAGTCACTGCATTGCTATGGAACAACTTGTTACCACTCCCACAACAGGTGAAAACATGCAGCACCTGTTCATCAACAACATGTAGACTATATGCCCCAGACCAGATGTGTATAGCTCGCTGCTAGGATGATACCATCTACATCTCACACTGTATATACACATACCACATGCAGCACCCGCACAGAAGACCACAGTCATAATGTTATCCAGTGCAAATACCATTTATTCACATGTGGCAGGCGTCAGACATGGTAACTATTGAAGGTCACAGGTACATATGTGTATTTGGCACACACATACATCATCTGTGTCCATTGCCATTACTGGTTTAATCGATGTCATGCATTATTGTGAACAACAACCCACACACATGGGCATTCTGTGTGACAAAAACACATGGCATGTGTGGAATTCAAAGCCATAACTAACTGCTATGACAGTAGTGAGAGACGCAGTAGCAGAGCATGCTATTTAAATTACTGGGAGATTTGCCCTCTTCCACTGTACTTGTAGGGTGCTGACATCATCTCTGTGTAGAGATTGGAATATGCAGCAGCTGGTGTGTTGTACTGGTTGGCAAAAGGGTCAGTTCTCTCACACATGTAATTGCACACACCCTACTTCCACCCAGACATGGTAACTATTGAAGGTCACAGGTACATATGTGTATTTGGCACACACATACATCATCTGTGTCCATTGCCATTACTGGTTTAATCGATGTCATGCATTATTGTGAACAACAACCCACACACATGGGCATTCTGTGTGACAAAAACACACATGGCATGTGTGGAATTCAAAGCCATAACTAACTGTGCTATGACAGTAGTGAGAGACGCAGTAGCAGAGCATGCTATTTGCATTACTGGGAGATTTGCCCTCTTCCGCTGTACTTGTAGGGTGCTGACATCATCTCTGTGTAGAGATTAGAATATGCAGCAGCTGGTGTGTTGTACTGGTTGGCAAAAGGGTCAGTTCTCTCACACATGTAATTGCACACACACTACTTCCACCCAGACATGGTAACTATTGAAGGTCACAGGTACATATGTGTATTTGGCACACACATACATCATCTGTGTCCATTGTCATTACTGGTTTAATCGATTTCATGCATTATTGTGAACAACAACCCACACACATGGGCATTCTGTGTGACAAAAACACACGTGGCATGTGTGGAATTCAAAGCCATAACTAACTGTGCTATGACAGTAGTGAGAGACGCAGTAGCAGAGCATGCTATTTGCATTACTGGGAGATTTGCCCTCTTCCGCTGTACTTGTAGGGTGCTGACATCATCTCTGTGTAGAGATTGGAATATGCAGCAGCTGGTGTGTTGTACTGGTTGGCAAAAGGGTCAGTTCTCACACATGTAATTGCACACACACTACTTCCACCTAGACATGGTAACTATTGAAGGTCATAGGTACATATGTGTATTTGGCACACACATACATCATCTGTGTCCATTGCCATTACTGGTTTAATCGATGTCATGCATTATTGTGAACAACAACCCACACACATGGGCATTCTGTGTGACAAAAACACATGTGGCATGTGTGGAATTCAAAGCCATAACTAACTGTGCTATGACAGTAGCGAGAGACGCAGTAGCAGAGCATGCTATTTGCATTACTGGGAGATTTGCCCTCTTCCGCTGTACTTGTAGGGTGGTGACATCATCTCTGTGTAGAGATTGGAATATGCAGCAGCTGGTGTGTTGTACTGGTTGGCAAAATGGTCAGTTCTCTCACACATGTAATTGCACACACACTACTTCCACCCAGACATGGTAACTATTGAAGGTCACAGGTACATATGTGTATTTGGCACACACATACATCATCTGTGTCCATTGCCATTACTGGTTTAATCGATGTCATGCATTATTGTGAACAACAACCCACACACATGGGCATTCTGTGTGACAAAACACACGTGGCATGTGTGGAATTCAAAGCCATAACTAACTGTGCTATGACAGTAGTGAGAAGCAGAGCATGCTATTTGCATTACTGGGAGATTTGCCCTCTTCCGCTGTACTTGTAGGGTGCTGACATCATCTCTGTGTAGAGATTGGAATATGCAGCAGCTGGTGTGTTGTACTGGTTGGCAAAAGGGTCAGTTCTCTCACACATGTAATTGCACACACACTACTTCCACCCAGACATGGTAACTATTGAAGGTCACAGGTACATATGTGTATTTGGCACACACATACATCATCTGTGTCCATTGCCATTACTGGTTTAATCAATGTCATGCATTATTGTGAACAACAACCCACACACATGGGCATTCTGTGTGACAAAAACACACGTGGCATGTGTGGAATTCAAAGCCATAACTAACTGTGCTATGACAGTAGTGAGAGACGCAGTAGCAGAGCATGCTATTTGCATTACTGGGAGATTTGCCCTCTTCCGCTGTACTTCTAGGGTGCTGACATCATCTCTGTGTAGAGATTGGAATATGCAGCAGCTGGTGTGTTGTACTGGTTGGCAAAAGGGTCATAGGTTCATAGGTTCATAGGTTCATACTAGGCTATCTGCCCGAGGGCATTTACAAGCCTAGCCCATAGTTTTGTGGCTTACGCCACCCCTTTAGTATGGGGAACTATACCCATTATTTTGCTGTGCCTCTGTTGAGCAGTGACACTGAGGTAATCCCTGGGGTATATCTGCGATCTCCCATCCATTGGTCAAGATTTCTCTTGAACAAGGCCAGCGAGGTGCTCTGCCTCACATATACCGGGATTTTATTCCACAGCATAGGGAGTCTTTGGGTGATGAATCTATCCTCCAGCACGTCCTATTAATAGCCGTGTCGAGGTTTAAGTCTCCCGCCTTGTGGCTCTGACGGATCTAGATTTTTGAGGTGAAGCATATTCATCAAATCTGGGTTTGACATGGCCTTGTATGTTAGGCAAAGGTCACCTCTGAGCAGCGGTGGCGACTGAATAGAGCTGGAGTTCTTTCAGTCGGGCAGCATAGGACAGATGTTTGAGACCCTTTATCCTTTTGGTGAGGAACTTTGTGGCCTCTCCAGCTGCTGCAAGTGTCGGGTCAGATACATTCGAATGGGGCATTGTACTCAATCATTGGTCTGATGAGTGATGAGTATAGGAGACTATGACCTCCCTTGATCTAGATGAGAATCCCTTCATGATAAGGTGGGCAATGTAGAAGGTCTTCCTAACTACTTTAGCTACATGGGTGTCGAATGACAGACTACTATCAACCTGGGTCCCCAGGTCCCTGATAACTTCTTCTGTACTCAGTGGATTGCCACCTATTTGGTAGCTAGGGGTAACCTTGTTTTTCCCCAAGGGTATGACTATGCATTTTTTGGCATTTAACTTTAGGCCATGGCTCTGGCACCAGTTATCCGCTTCTGTGACACCCTTCTGAAGGATATCTGTGTCAGATGTGTTTTTACTATGGCCCAGTTTGCAGTCATCTGCAAACTTTGTCAGCCATAACCCTCCTGTGTTTGCTTGTACTTGAAAAGTAGATGCCAAACAAGAGTGGTCTCAGGACTGAGCCCTGTGGTACACCACTTGTGACAGGCTTTGAGTCTGACATGGCGCCAGCAACTCTGACCCTGTGGGTTCTGTCACTCAGCCAGTTTGCAACCCATCTTATGATGTATGGGTTAACATTTAAGCTGATGAGTTTTTCAATGATACCCGAGTGGGGTATTGTATCAAAGGCCTTCGCCAGATCGAGGTAGGCTGTATGGACTGCCTTTCCCTCATCAATGGCTTTGGTGACTGTTTGAAAAGTCAACCAAGTTTAGAAGGCATGATCTGCCTTTGACAAAGCCAAACTGGGATGGATCCAAAGTCTGCAAATTCCCTATGTCTTTATTTATGAGGTCCATTATGATCCTCTCCATGGCTTTGCAGATAAGGCTTGTCAAGCTAATGGCCGCGTAATTTCCAGGGTCGGTGGAGGCACCGCCTTTGTGAAGTGGGACCACAGTTGCAGTGCGCCACTCCCTGGGTACGTATCCAGAGGTAAGACTATGATTAAACAGCTGTCCTAGCTGTGGGTTTAATTCATTGAGTTCGTGGAGAACACAGCCGGGACACCATCAGGTCCCATGGATGCTGTGTTTTTGCTTTGGAGAGCAGTTCTCACTTGGGCGTTGGAGATGTTTGGGGGCTGCAATCGCTGGTATAGATATCTCTCCTTTGGGGAGGGGAGAAGTTTGCAATGAACCTGTCAGCCAGTATGTTGGCAATGTCTGTAGGATCAGTAATCTTCACATCATTTTGAACTAGTTCTGAGCATATCTGGGAGTTTCCTCCCAGGTTTCTAACATAGCTAAAGAAGGCCTTATGATTGTCTTTCGAGTCTTTAGCTATTTTTCTCTCAAAATTTGCTTTGGATGATTTTATGAGAGCTCTTAGTTTTGTAGTTATAGTGATCAAGGGTGTCTTACCTTTAAGGATTTTGCTCTATCTTGTAGTAGCTTCCTCCTTTTGTTGTAGAGTTTGTTTATGGCTGGGGTCCACCAGAGTGGACGCTTGCCTTTGGTACAAAGAGTCTTTGTTTTGCTTGGGATTGCCTTATCCATGCAGTCCTGCAGGTGCTGGTAGAAGGCATTTGTAAGTGATTCAGCGGCTTGAGTACTGTTTTCCGTCGGCTCGGGGCCTTAAAGGAGACCACACTAGTCTTTAGAAGTGTGAAGTCGGCTTTAGAAGTTCTTTTCTGTGGTCTTTTTTATTGCAGGAGGGGTGGGAATGAGGACCTCCAGCGAGATTAGTTTGTGATCTGATCTCACCAGTGAGGGTATACTCGTGTTGAACATTGTGCTCCCATGTTCGTGATGATGAGATCAAGTATGTTTTCTCCTCTTGTGGGGATGGTGACTAGTTGTACATGGCATTTGAGTTTATGAATTCCAGGAACTTTTGGGCTAGGGTGTTTGGGCTTGAGTAGTGTTCCCAGTCTATATTAGGGTAATTGAAGTCACCTAGTATGATGGTGTTTGGTGATACATTTATCCTCTAGTGTTTTCAGGAAGGCCATGTGAGGTTCCTGAGTTTGTGAGGGTGGCCTGTAACATGCTACAATTTGCAGAGCAGTCTTGCCTATGGTTAATTGCACCTGGATGGTCTCCGATGCATCGTGCGTTGCCACCAGTCTTGAGGTGTGGGTGTCTTTGATGAATATGGATACCCCTCCTTTCTTGGTATTGTCCGGATTTTGGGGCGGAACGCATGATAAGAGGTAAAACCTGATAGTGCTGGGGTGCTCTCAGGAGCCTTGAACCAGGTTTCTGTCACTGCACAGACATCGATGTTCTCCATACTGAGAAGGGCCTCGAGTCGTGCATTTTGAGATTTAGACTTCTGGCATTGAGCAGCATTACCCTTAGTTTTTTTCCTTTTGTGTTCTAGGGTGGTAGGTTTAGAATTTGAGCCTTGCCTAAAAAGGCACTATGGGGGTGGCAAGAGCCTTTGCCAATATCCGAATCCCAGGGGTGACAGGTGCAAGCCGTCCCTTGCGAAAGCGTGGCTTGTCCAGCATGTCATCCCAGGCAGACAGACATTGATCCCCTTTGAATGACACCAGAGTTTAAGCCAATTGTTAAAGCTGATCATCTTATCTCTGTATTGTGGCATCATTCTTGGTGAAGGTAGGATACTGCTCAAGGTCAGGGTCATACCTGCCTGGGCTACATAATCAGAGAGCTCCTCAATGTCTCTTTTCATGTAGTCCAAGGAGGTACGTCTCAGGTCGTTTACACCAGCGTGGACAATGACTGAGTCATATTTGTACCTGCTGTTGAGAGACCTGAGTGCTTGCGTTATGTGGCGGATTCTAGCGCCCGACAGGCAGCTTACTGTGACCTTCTCCTTACTCAGTCTGGTGAGCGGGACGCCAGTGTGTCTGACTATGGAGTCACCAATGACTAGTGTGTCTGGCATTGTGTTTGGCCTTAAGGGCTGTGACTGTTTGACACTCTGACTGTGAGGTCTATGTTGCAGGTGTTGTGTTCTGAGGTGGTGGTTGTTTGGGTGTCTGCTTTGGTGGCCTCTGCTGTTTTGGTAGATTTTTGATCAGAGCCCAGTATGTCTTTGTGTGTTTATGTGTATGATTTGAGGTTGTGATGGTACTATGTGAGACTGGGTCTATAGTGTGTGTGGTAACCTTCTCCTCCTGACTGGTCTTGCCAGTCCTATGTTGAAGAGCTCAGCCTCCAGTTTGGCCGTATAGTTGCATCTCGCATGTATTTGTGTTTTGTGGGAGGAGGAGAGGGTTGTTCTGTGTACATGAGGCAATTGTAACATTGCCTCAATATTCCCAGGTTCACCAGCTGAGCAGGAGAGGACACTAGCAACTGATCCTCGACATGCTAGAAGGACTAGACAAAAAACTTTAAAAGAGATTCCGGGGCGTGAGTGACCGAGAAATGGGGTTTGCCTTTTTGGGGTGCTATCTATAAGAGTGCAATATCAAGGTAATAAGTACTGTAGGAGCAAGTGCTAGGTTTAACAGATAGAGAAAAGTCTACTTGGAGTCAAGTAGAGATGATCTTTTTCGGTATTAGAGAAAGTGCTAGTAACAGGGATGCTTAAAGGTAAGATTGAAAAGAATGCACTCTGCAGTGTGCACTAGAGAAGTTAGATATGAAAGTAGGTAACTTGAGTTTTACCTGTTTTAAAAAGTTAAGGTTTAGTGGAGAGTTACTATTTTTAAAACAGCAAGATGGACTGAAAGGGGTGGTTACTTTTGTATTTTGGTACTATGAAATACTGTAGGATGGCCAATAAATTTAAATAATTGAAGGGTTGGGATTTCAAAAGTGATGGTTTTGTGATTACTCACATAAGCCAGTGAAAGTAGAGAGAAATGAGATATATGGTCAGATTAACATAAGAGGCGGGCAACTAGAAAGACAGTGGTATTTAACAAGACAACTTAAATGGGTGGGAGGGAGGGAAAAATTCTGCCTGACTCAGAACAGAGAGAGCTGTGGTCTCTTTTGAAGTTTTAATATGCTGTTAAACAGAATGCAAGCAAAACACAAGGTAAAGAAAACAAACTACAGTATTCAAAATATAGAAAGGCAATACAGAAATACAAATACAGAAATACAAAAAATAACAGCAAACTAACCTTTCCTTCACAGCAAAGTGTAGCAGAGTCTGGATGAGCCTTTCTGGTAAAGGTCAGTTCTCTCACACATGTAATTGCACACACTGGTTGGCAAAAGGGTCAGTTCTCTCACACATGTAATTCCACACACTACTTCCACCCCCCCCCCGTTTAATCAATGTCATGCATTATTGTGAACAACAACCCACACACATGGGCATTCTGTGTGACAAAAACACATGTGGCATGTGTGGAATTCAAAGCCATAACTAACTGTGCTATGACAGTAGTGAGAGACGCAGTAGCAGAGCATGCTATTTGCATTACTGGGAGATTTGCCCTCTTCTGCTGTACTTGTAGGGTGCTGACATCATCTCTGTGTAGAGATTGGAATATGCAGCAGCTGGTGTGTTGTACTGGTTGGCAAAAGGGTCAGTTCTCTCACACATGTAATTGCACACACACTACTTCCACCCCGCCCGTTTAATCAATGTCATGCATTATTGTGAACAACAACCCACACACATGGGCATTCTGTGTGACAAAAACACACATGGCATGTGTGGAATTCAAAGCCATAACTAACTGTGCTATGACAGTAGTGAGAGACGCAGTAGCAGAGCATGCTATTTGCATTACTTGGAGATTTGCCCTCTTCTGCTGTACTTGTAGGGTGCTGACATCATCTCTGTGTAGAGATTGGAATATGCAGCAGCTGGTGTGTTGTACTGGTTGGCAAAAGGGTGAGTTCTCTCACACATGTAATTGCACACACTGGTTGGCAAAAGGGTCAGTTCTCTCACACATGTAATTCCACACACACTACTTCCACCCCCCCCCCCCGTTTAATCAATGTCATGCATTATTGTGAACCACAACCCACACACATGGGCATTACGTGGCATGTGTGGAATTCAAAGCCATAACTAACTGTGCTATGACAGTAGTGAGAGATGCAGTAGCAGAGCATGCTATTTGCATTACTGGGAGATTTGCCCTCTTCCGCTGTACTTGTAAGGTGCTGACATCATCTCTGTGTAGAGATTGGAATATGCAGCAGCTGGTGTGTTGTACTGGTTGGCAAAAGGGTGAGTTCTCTCACACATGTAATTGCACACACTGGTTGGCAAAAGGGTCAGTTCTCTCACACATGTAATTCCACACACACTACTTCCACCCCCCCCCCCCGTTTAATCAATGTCATGCATTATTGTGAACCACAACCCACACACATGGGCATTCTGTGTGACAAAAACACACGTGGCATGTGTGGAATTCAAAGCCATAACTAACTGTGCTATGACAGTAGTGAGAGACGCAGTAGCAGAGCATGTTATTTGCATTACTGGGAGATTTGCCCTCTTCCGCTGTACTTGTAGGGTGCTGACATCATCTCTGTGTAGAGATTGGAATATGCAGCAGCTGGTGTGTTGTACTGGTTGGCAAAAGGGTCAGTTCTCTAACACATGTAATTGCACACACACTACTTTCACCCTCTCCCCACACACACACTACTTTCACCCTCTCCCCACACACACACACTTGCAGGATTCAAACCCCTACCTAACTATGTTATGACACTCAAGATAGACGCAGTAGCAGAGCATGCTATTTGCATTACGGGGAGGTTTTTCTTCTCCTGCTGTACTTATAGGGTGCTGACATCATCAGTGTTTAGAAAGGGAAATGTGCATCCTGTAGTGTGTTCTCCTAGTTGCCAAAATGGACATTTCTTTCATACAGACTTGCACAAACACTAACCCCCCTCCACACACACTAGGTATTTGCAGGATTTAAACACCTACCTAACTATGTTACGACACTCGAGACGGATGCATTAGCAGAGCGCGCTATTCACATTATAGGAAGGTTTCTCTTCTCCTGCTGTACTTATAGGGTGCTGACATCATCAGTGTTTAGAAAGGGGAATGTGCATCCTGTAGTGTGTTCTCCTAGTTGCCAAAAGGGACATTTCTTTCATCCAGACTTGCACACACACTAACCCTCCTCCACACACGCTGGGCATTTGCAGGATTCAAACCCCTACCTAACTATGTTATGATACTCAAGATGAACGCATTAGCAGAGCATGATATTCGCATTACGGGGAGGTTTCCCTTCTCCTGCTGTACTTATAGGGTGCTGACATCATCAGTGTTTAGAAAGGGGAATGTGCATCCTGTAGTGTGTTCTCCTAGTTGCCAAAAGGGACATTTATTTCATACAGACTTGCATACACACTAACCCCCCTCCACACACACACTGGGCATTTGCAGGATTGAAACCCCTAGTTAATTATGTTATGACACTCAAGATGGACGCATTAGCGGAGCACGCTATTCGAATTACTGGGAGGTTTCACTTCTCCTGCTGTACTTATAGGGTGCTGACATCATCAGTGTTTAGAAAGGGAAATGTGCATCCTGTAGTGTGTTCTCCTAGTTGCCAAAAGGGACATTTCTTTTCTACAGAATTGCACACACACTAACCTCCTCCACACACACTGAGCATTTGCAGGATTCAAATCCCTACCTAACTATGTTATGACACTCGAGACGGACGCATTAGCAGAGCACGCTATTCGCATTACTGGGAGGTTTCCCTTCTCCTGCTGTACTTATAGGGTGATGACATCATCAGTGTTTAGAAAGGGGAATGTGCATCCTGTAGTGTGTTTTCCCAGTTGCCAAAAGGGACATTTCCCTCACACAGACTTGCACACACACCAACCCCGCTCACCCACACACACTGAGCATTTGCAGGATTCAAACCCCTACCTAACTATATTATGACACTTGAGGGAGATGCATTAGCAGAGGGCACTATCCGAATTACAGGGCATCTGTTCTGCACCTGCAGTATTTATAGGGTGCTGACATCATTATTTCTACAGAGGTATGTACATCTAGTGCTACCTGTCAGGTGGGGGATAGCATATATATGCATTTGCAGCCACCTACATCAGGGTCAGATATGCACATCGCACTGGCAGGTTATATTCTATACCATGCTTCGTGACCACAGGACCTGTAACACACAACACAACCAGTCCAGACCACCCCTCCCACATCCAGGACACACACTTTGGTTAACTGGGAACAGTGCCAAGATATGCAGGTGTTCACATACACCATTCCAGTTGTTAACGTCAGGTACAGGCATATTGTGTGTGGGAACTACTCACGTCTCTACAACATTACCCTACAGCCACTACAATTTGTGAGTCCATGTGATATGGCAGAACCACTCACCACAGCCACAAGGGGGAATACATATTGCACCTGACCATCTGCAACATGGGTACTCACTATTTCACACCAGAGGTAGACCACCATTGTTGATATCTGACCATACCCACCTTTCCCTGGACATCCATATCCCATCCTCACCCCCAGGCAAGGTTATCACTGCAAACAAACTATATTTATCAAAAGCAGACTTTACACTTGTGAAGACTGGCGTGGAAGACTTCAAAGGACCCATGCTGGGGGAGTATACAGGCCACTCTGCATAATCCTTGACAATTGCATTCTATGAGCATGTGAAAGGTTTGCATTGATCATGCTATCCCAAATATACCCATGACTGCTCCACAACAGGACACCTGTCAGGTGTACACCAGCCATATATGAGCTGTCCAACAGACAGAGTGAGCTAATACATTGCAGAGCAGTAGCCCACAGAGGGAGGACATCTCTGAACAGTACCGTCACGACACTTCAATCCCTCATAATCATCACGACACAGTGTTGACAGTGAAATTCTCCAGACAATGCAGATAAGGCTCCCATCAGTCTGTTATTGACGCCCACTTACTGTTAGAGGTCCTCAGCAACCCTCTTCCAGCACACACCAACAACATGGATGTGGCTTAGCAAATTCAAGCCCTGGGATCTCCACTGTGTCCCGGCTTGACAGAGGCACAGCACACTAGCCTCACACGGTGCCTTATGTGACCTACTTTACAGTGGCACAGTAGCCTACTGTACTGGGGAGGCAGACGCCACGCACACTCTGGCTAAGCTGTCATTCCCTAGGGCAAACAGCCTAGTGTTGACCTCTACACTCATATGTTTAATTGTCAGATGCACATTATTTGTTGCTGATAGACTGTTTGCAGGTCTTTATTGCCATAGCTTTCCCTGTTTGTATGAACAACTTGTGTATCTGTGGAAGATGTTTGCATATGGGAGGGATCTACTATATCACATATGTCTCTGTAGTCATTTAACTGTGTGCACTGGGCAGATTGCTGTAATGTGGTTGGTTTCTGGAATAACACGTACAAATACCAGATATGTGTGGCCAACTGCTAAACTGAGATTTGGCCTAAGTGTGTGAGCATGCCCAGTTCAGCCTTCCCATTGCATGTTGTCTGACATATGTCTTATTTATCAAAGTTTGCGAGCATGCCCAGTGTGAGCTTTCCATATGTTGAACTCTGCAGCCCACCACATTTGTGGATGAGTGTGAACTTCAAGCAATATCTCCCGTTTCTGGTTGTGTGTTGTGTGTCATGTTGTGTAGTTACTGTCCAACTGCTTTGTGTGTGAACACAACAGGGATTATACTGTACCTGCAGGGTTTGCATGGGATACTTTGCATACAGTTGTCAACATCCTTTCATACTGACCTAACACTGTAGTACCGTATAGTGTACTGGTTCAGTACTTTCACTGTGGTGGACAGTATCCTGGGCTTTAGTCCTATCACTGCTTTACATTTCCATAGTGAGCACAACAGCCTGGTTAGGGGTCAGTTGTGCACATCTGACCATGTTGCATTATGTTCAGATATGAACTACTTAAACCAGGCTTGTCCAACATTGGTAGTGTATTCCACAACATAGGTGTACATTGGCAAACACTAGCGATGTGCCCTAGGCCATTTCTAATGCTAGTCGGAGAGTGTGTTTGTCCTTTGACACACATTGTAAGTGGAGTTTGCCATGACATATGTCATGGTTAGTATACTGTGCCTCTGTCTACCTGTGACATAACAGTGATACCCAGGGTAAACCTACCATCTCCCATCCACTCATCAAGATTCCTCTTGAGGAGAATCGATGAGTGACTCTATGGATAACCTGTACTGGGAGTTTACTCATGAGTGGGGGTGGCTTCTGTGTTATGGATCATGCAGTACAGCGTGTCCTATGTATGTCAGTGCTGGGGTTCAGGTCTCTCATGTGCATAGCTCACTGCCATTCAGATTGTACAAGGTGCAGCATGTTCATTGATTCCAGCTTGGACATGGCTTTATACATCAGGCACAGCTTGCTTCTGGGTGGGCAGTATGGCAGTGTGTGGAGCTGCAGTTTGTTTAATCAGGCAACACATGGCATCTGTTCAAGCTCTTTGATACTCCTGGTGAGGTACTGTTGGGGACTTTACAGTTGATGGAGGTGTCTGCTGAGGTACATCCCACAGGGGCTATTGTAGTCAATTGTAACGCTGATGAAGGATGACTGCAAAGCCACAATGACCTCCCCTTATCTAGATCTGACAACCTTCATGATTAGGTGGGTATATGGTATGTTTCTGTAAACACGTCAGCCACATGTTTGTCCAATGCAGGATATCTATCACCTTGTGTCCCCAGGTCTCTCATTATATGTTAAGTACGTAATGGGTTAACACCTATGTGGTAATTGGTGGGCACTTACTGTATATCCATGGGGGTTGACTATACACTTTTCTGCAATTAGCTTGCTGACATGGCTATGGCACCGGTTGTCTGTTTCTATGTGGCTCTTTTGTGGGATGCTTGTGTCAGCTGGAGGGTCAGATATGGTGGGCAGTTTGTAGTCCTCTGCAAACATGTTCAGACACAGTCCTTCCATGTTGGCCTGTACCTATGGGACATATATACCAAACGAGGGAGGTCCCAGGACCAAGCCTTGTGGGATGCCAGTTATATCTGGTTTGTAGTCTGACATTGCTGCAGCATGTCTGACCATGTCAGTTCTGTCCTTGGTCTGGTTTGCAAACCCTCTACTAACATAGGGGTTTATGTTTAAGCTGGTGAGCATATCTATAATGAACATGTAGGGTATTGTATGGAAGCCTTTGCAAGGTCCAGCTACGCTGTGTGGACCATATTGCCCTCATCAATGACCTTAATGACTGTTTCAAATGAGTCAAACATGTTTAGGGGCAGGATCTGCACTTAAGAAAGCCACACTGGGTAGGGTCTGGTGTCAGTAGGTCCCCAATATCTTTATGTCTGCGGTACATGCTGATCCTTTCCATAGCTGTGCAGACCAAGCTTCTCAGGATTCTGGGGTGGTAGTTTGCAGTATCCATTCAGACAACACCTTTGTTGAGAAGGACCACTGTTGTTGTACACTGCTCTTTGGGTACATATCCTGTGGTAAGGCTGACATTGAGCAGTAGTGTGATTTGGCATTCCATTCTTCTTGGAGTCCATGTTGGACTCAGCCCAGGACACCATCTCATACCATTGCTGCTGTGTGTTTTGCTTTGTAGATGCTGGCTGTTACCTCAGCATCTGCAATGTCAGGGGGCCAGCAGTCTGCTGGGATAGATATTTTGCATTCGGGGGGGGGTTTGCACTGCACCTGTCAGGTTGTATGTTGGCAATATGTGTGTGTGCTTGGTATGTTGTTTGTAATATTTGTGTGATTCAGAGCATATCTGTGAATTCCCAACACGGTTCCTACCATCAGGTGAGGAAGCCTTAGGATTATCCTTACTGTCCTGTACAATTTGTATCTTCATAGGTTCATAGGTTCATACTAGGCTATCCACCCTAGGGCATTTGTAAGCCTAGTCAGAGTGTGTGTGGCTTTCACCACCCCTTGCTATGTGAATATTATGGCCATTTATGATTTACTTTACTGTGCCTCTGTCTGGACGTGACACAGTGAAGACCCCCACTATACATCTACGATCATCCATCCACTTGGCAAGATTCCTGTTGAAGAGTGTCAGTGAGGGGCTCTGCCTAACATGGAGTGGGATTCTGTTCCAGGGTGTGGGGAGCCTCTGAGTTATGTATCTGTCCCTCCAGCACATCCTATTTCATTATGTGTTGAGGGTGACATCTCTCACTCTCACAGCTCTGATGGCTTTGAGTTTTCTGGGGTGGAGCATGTCCATTACTCCTGTGTTGTACATGGCCTTGTACAACAGACATACAATGCCTCTGTGTAGGCAGTATGTGACTGCATTCAGCTGGGGTGTCTACAGCCAGGCAGCATATGACATATATTTGAGACCCTTTATCCTCTTGGTGAGGTACCTTTGAGGTCTTTCTAACTGCTGCAGGTGTCAGGTAAGGTACATCCCAAATGAGGCATTGTACTAGATTATGGGTCTGATAAGAGAACAGTATAGGGGCACAATGACCTCTGTTGATGTAGATGTGAATCCTTTCATGATACGGTGTCCAATATAGACAGTCTTCCTAGCCACATTGGCAATGTGAGTGTCACATAACAGGTTACTGTCCACTTGTGTCCCTAGGTCCCTGATTACTCCTTCCATACATAATGGTTTACCACCTATGTTGTAATTTGTGAGTACCTTCTTTGGTATTTGGTGGGACATTCATACTGTCCAGTGTCTTCAGGACGGCTGGGTGGGGTTACTGTGTGTGAGAGTGTGGTCTGTAGCATGCTATAGACTGTACAGCAATCTTGCCTACGGTTAGTTGCACATGGGTGTACTCCAATGCTTTGTGCATTGTCAGTTACCTGGACATATGGGTGTTTGTGCTGAATATGGATACTCACCCTCCTTTTATGTTTTGGTCCAGGTTTTGGGGCCGTAACGCATGATATGTGGTATAACCTGGTAGTGCTGGTGTGCTGTCAGGAGGCTTGCAGCAGGTTTCTGTCACTGCACAGACATCGATGTTCTCCATACTGGGGAGGGCCTCGGGAGCATGCATATTGAGGTTTACACGTCTGGCATTGGTCAGCATTACCCTTATGTTTCTTTCTACTTATGTTTTCTAGGGTGGTGGGTTAGTCTTTTCAGCCTTGCCTATGAAAGGCTCTATGGAGTTGGCAAAAGCCTTATCCAATATCCAGACACCCAGGGGTAACAGGTGCAAGCCATCCCTGGAACAGCAGCGTGGCTTGTCAAGCATGACATCCCAAGCAGACAGACATTGGATCCCCTTGGAATGACACCAGTAATTGTGCCACTTGTTAAAGCTGATCACTCTGTGTTTGTACTGTGGCATCATTCTTGGTGAGGGTAGGATGCTGCAAATGGTCAGTGTCATACCGGCCTGGACTACATAATCGGAGAGCTCATCTATGTCTCTTTTCATGTAGTCCGGGGAGGTACATCTCAGGTCATTCACACCAGCATGGACTATGACTGCATCATATTTCTACTTGCTTTGGGGTGACCTGCATACTTGTGTTATGTGGCGTATTGTAGCAGCCTACAGGCAGCTTACTGTACCCTTTCCCTTGTTCAGTCTGGTGAGCGGGACAGCAGCGTGTCTCACTATGGAGTCACCTGTTACAACTGTATCAGGCATGTTGTTTCTCCTTCTGGCCTGTGACTGTTTGGCACACCAGCTTTGTGTACTATGTGTTGCATGTGCTATGTTTGGAGGTTGTTTGATTGGGTGTCTGCTTTGGATGCCTCTGTTGGTGTGATGTGTTTGTAATTCGGGCCTCTGGGAATGTTTTTCTGTGTTTATGTCTTTGGTTTGTAGTTGTGATAGGTCTATGTGGGACTGGGTTTGTGGTGTGTGTGGTTACCTTCTCCTCCTGACTAGTTTTGGAAGTACTGAGTTGAGGGAGCTCAGCCTCCAGTTTGGATAAATGGTTGCATCTCTCACATATATTTGTATTTCTTGGGGGGTGTTGAGGGTTGTCTGTGTACTTGGGGCAGGTGTAACATTGCCTCAATATTCACAGATTCAACTTGTTGTAGCTGGCCTTAGTGGATTGTATGTGTGGACATATTTTATTGCCATTCTGCTGATCAGTGATTACTTCCCTTTTTATGTTTGCTCTATCATGTAGTAGCTTCCTCATTCTCTTGCATGGTTTGGTTATGGCTGGAGTCTACCATGCCAGATGCCTGCGTGTATGGCATTGTGTCTTGTTTTAATTTAGGATTGCATAATCCAAGCATTCCTGGCAGTGTTCATGGAATGCCTGTATAACAGGTTCTGAGGTGTGGCCCATATTTTGCACCTGCACAAGGCCTTTAATGGATTCCATATCAGTTTGGAGGAGTGCAACTTTTGCTTTACACATGTTTTTCACTGTGGTTTTCTGGCCAGGGACTGTGGTCAGGATGTGTATATCCAGTGTGATTACTCTATGGTCTGGTCTTACCAGTGAGGGATACACTTCTCATCTTGCCATCCAGTACCCATGTTGCTGATTATCGCATCCAGTATGCTTACCTCTCTTGTGGGAGTGGTACGTTGTTCCTGGGCATTTTGGTTTATGGATTCTATGAACTTTTGTCCTACAGTGTTGGAGCTAGTATAATGCTCCCAGTCTATGTCTGGGTATTTTCAGTCACCCAATATAATGTGGTTTGGAGGACTTGATATATTCATGTATTCCAACATAGGCCAGGTGCAGTTCCTGGTGTTGGGACGGTAGTCTGTAGCAGGCTACAAACTGGGAGGCAGTTTTAGCCACTGTTACTTGACCATGGCTAGTCCATGCTGCTTCTTGTTGTGGGACCAACATGGGGGTGTAGTTATCCTTGACAATTATTGCTAGTCACCCTCCTTTTGTAGCTTGTTCCATGTTTTGAGGCTGTACAGCACAGTATGAGGTGTAACCTGGTAGTGTTAGGGTGCTGTTGTGAGCCTTGACCCAGTTTTCTGTTACAGCACAGATATCAACATTCTCCATACTGGGTGAGTTTAGACTGCATGCATCTTGCTGTTTAGACTTCTGGCATTGGGTAGCATTACATCTAGGTTCTTATCCCTTGTGATACCTATGGAGGTGGGTTTGTGTTTTGAGCTTTACCTATTCAGGGCACGCTGTGGGTAACAACAGCGTTTGCCAGTATCCATACGGCCTGCACTGATAGGTGCATGCCAGTCCTAGCAAGTGGAGCATCATGTCATGCTCAGCATGTCATCCCAGGCTGGCCATTGGATCCCCTTTGACTAACTGCAATACTTCAGCCAATTATTGCAATTGATCATCTCATTGTCATATTGTGGCATCATGCTTGGTGAGGGTAGGATGTTAGTCAGGGTCCTCAAGTGTGCATATACTACATGGTGTTACATTGCTTAACACATGGCATTCATGCCTCAGGTGGTGCTGCAGGGCTGCCTCTGTCGGATGCACATATTACACTCCCTGTACATGTTTGAGAGCAGGTTATGTCATTTTAGGCATCCCTGTTATTATATGAGTGAGTCAGAGAGGGGTATCATTCCCAGGGTTCCTACTGAGCCAGTGTATGTGCTATGCGTTGCCTCTTTGCCAAGGCCAGGGCATACTGGGCACGCCTCCTTCTGCCTACTGGGGCAGGCTCAGGTTGTTCCTCCTCCGAGTCACGCTCTGCCTGTGATGGCCTTGGCAATGGTGGGGGGCTGTTTGGCCTGGCCCTATGCTGATCCTGCTGCAGCTGTTTTCACAAGATCATATTATGTAGCATAGCACATACCATGACAATTTGAGTACATGTAGTTGGTGAGTACTGTAAGGCTCCACCAGATGTGTCCAGACACCGGAACCATGACTTGAGCAGCCCAAACACACGCTCTATTACATTACGTGTTTGTGCGTGTGCCTCATTATGGCGTTCCTGTTCAGGTGTGTGTGCGTTTCTGATGGGTGTCATCAGCCATGGCTCCAGTGCATAACCTGCATCCCCCACTAGGTGTCCATGTGGGATGTCCCCATTGGCAAATGTCTGGTACAGCTGCGTCAAATGCCAGATATGGGAATCATGGTAGCTCCCAGGGCAGCCAGCACACACATTCATTATTATGCCCTGGACATCACACACGACCTGGCAGTTGATGGAGGGGAAGCCCTTGCGGTTAATGTAGGCCCTACCCTGCTCACCGGCTGGTGCTTTGATGCATATGTGAGTGCAGTCTATTGCACCCACTACCTCAGGGTATTCCGCTATTTGCTGGAAGAGACGCATATTGCTGGCCAATACCTCACGGGCATTGGGGAAATATACATGATCACCAACATGTGCTGACATGGCATCCAGGAACTGGTGCAGTACCCTGGAGGCTGATGCCTGTGATATCCCCATCATATCACCAGTTGGTCTCTGGAAGGTACCTGTTGCTAGTATTCTTAGGCCAACACATACCTTGGTTTCCACTGGGATGGGTTCCCCTCTGTTGGTTCTGTGTGTGAGGCGTGGCCTGCACAGCTCGACAGTTTGCTGCAGGAGGTCTCTGTCCACTCTATAGCGCTCTATCTCCAGCTCATGTAACCCGTGGTAGGTGACCCTGGGCCTGTACACTCTTCTCCGTCTCCTCACTGTGGGTAGTCTGGCACCATCTGCATTGTCACCACCCTCAGCAAGTCGCCTATGTCTCCTTATGACAGCTATGGCAGCCCCTAGCATTTCTGCTCCGAGTTCAGCTTTTTCAGTTTTCACTTCTAATAGCTTACTCCTGTCTTGCAGTGTCTCTTGAGAGAAACATCTTGCACTGCTGTTTACAGGGTTTTAAGTGCTTGGCTGAGCTACTATTCTGCCTGTGTAATTGCCTGCTTCTAATTGTTTTCACCTGCTAGCTCCAGCAGTATTCCCTGCTAGCTTCCTACTAATTCTGTTGCTTCCTTTTTCCTTTCTGTTTCCTCAGGGGGGAGCAACGCGCATACCAGCAGAAACACGCTGACAGTGGCTTACACGCGCGCACACATGCTTACACGGTTCAGAATCTGCTTATTCGGGTTAAAACGCGCGCACACCAGCGCAAACAGTCTTAGAAGTCTGCCAACACACTCCCACATGCTCAGTCTGCCTTACACGCACGCACACTGCCCTACCCGCACCTCATGGTGCGCACACGTGCGCATGCACGCCCAGCAAGAAACTTTGGTGTAAGCAACAGTGTACACCTTCCATTTCTTGACTTTCCCATGCTTATCTTGTGGCACTCCCCTTTCCATGATATGTGTCTGACATCTGTCATGTAACACTGACCTCCAATGAACTGCATTTCTTTCTACCATTCCCCCTGTGATGTCACCTATCTCCTACTCTATTCCTCCCCCTTATGTATCTCTTACACTACTCAGAATGTGCTCATTTGCTATGTGACAGTGGAATTCAGTATCCTAACACTCATTTACATCAGATTGCCTACTAATGCTTAGTTACATCTCTTAGACTCAGCTTCCCCCCTTAGCAACCACTAAACGGTGGCCATGTTGTTTTTGGTCTGCTGGTCCCTGTATTGTAAATCCATGTATTGCATAAAACTCACATTTGTGGGTTTATAACCTTCATTTTTATGTTTTATACAGCGCAACACAAAAAATATATATTTTTCATATTTGCATCGGGGTACCTTGCCAATGGCCACATATTTGGCCATTAGCATGCCGCCTGACACATATGCACCCTTTATTTGGAGCTGACATGGCTCCATTGTGATGTTTGCAGAAACGTACTCAGTTGTCAACTGAGTACATTTCTGCAGCTAAAACGGCTCTTACACGGGCTGCTTCGTGGATCGCTAATCTACCTCATTTGCATGCCTTTCGGCTGCAAGTGAGGTGATTAGCATATCCACGCCCACTCCATGTAAGAGACGTTTTAGCTGGTCTCTTACACGGACTTTAGGGCTGTTCCTGGATCGCGAAGGCTGCATGGAGTCTTACACTACTCTTAGACTCCGTGCAAGCCTTCGTGAATCCTGCCCATACTTTTCCCTAAACTCTAATGTAATGTCAACTGTAATCTCTTCAATCCCAGCTCCCCAAATACAGCTGTTCCTGAATAATGTTGTATTTATTGGGTGTATTGTGAGATCACAGGCATACCTCGCAACCTGTAAGCACAGGAAATCTGGACAAAGACAAAAATGGTAAGGGGACAATGGCCCAAGAATAAGAAGAGATTTGATGTCATTCTCTTATAACTTTCAAATGTTACTAGTATAACAGGTTTTCTGCTAACATCGATTTTTCTGAAGGATATGAAGTTTAAAACTCAAAAGTATGTCATTGTTTAGTGACATCAGTCCTCAACAATTTGCCAGAAAAAACATAAATTTTATGAGAGCAGACCAACAATATGAGGCAAAAATCTGGACATTCTGGAGTGCTGCAGGCTGCTTCTCCTTTTCTTGTGGTTATTTGACAATAGACATAATGTATTTAAACAGATGGATGTGAGTATGACGTTTCTCACATGAGAGGTTGTAGGGTGGTTGTCCCATTGCAAAAATGCAAAAAAAAAAAAAAAAATGGTGGTGTCATTTCAGATTTAGATGTACATTTTTGACGAGTTTGAATTGCTAAGTTTGTAGTTGATTGGATGAACACTGACTTTTCATAAAGAATCTATACAGATTTATATAAGGAAATTATTCCATTGTGTACAGATTTCACTAGAGACTTCAGAATCTAATTTTTTTCTTTTTATCACAGAGAGTCAGGTGCTGCATGTTTGACTAGGTGGGGTAGGAAGGCACATACAATTAGATGCCTACCCTGAAAAACATTGATATATGCATTGCCACAGAGACCTGGTTCAAGAGCATTGGCAGCACCCCATTAGTGCAGGGTTTCAATGCCTACAGCACATTCAGGCCTACTGCACTAAATGAAGGCACTAAAGGTAGCATTTTCTCCATATCTGAAATAAAAAAACACTTCACTTCCAGACTAGTTAGACAAGATAATGATCTGGAACAACTTCATATCCAACTTTCCATTAACAAGACCCCTTATCATATCATGGAAAGTTATAGAACCCCCCCCTCACCATGTCTCCCTCAGCATGTAAGTCCTATGTAACTACTACGGAGTCCTTAAGCATTAATCCAAACATGTTTCTCCTAGGAGACTTCAACTACCCTCCATTAGCTAGGAGATGTGTACATCCTCCAACATGTAATCCCAGAGATTTCTGGACTTCATTAATACAAACTCACTGGACCAGTTAGTCCTCACACCAACCCAACCAGGGGGAGATAAAATTCTGGATTTGGTCCTCACCAATTTAAGGCTCCCCACCAATTGTAACTTGTTCCGTGTAACTTACGTGCTCCTTGTATGGTTTCCAGGTCCAGGAATGTGACCGTTCCGCTGTTTTCTGTTCTCATCAGGCCAGTCACTAAGTGTCATGCTCCCTTCAGTATGTACCTCTCCAAACATCTGAAGCAATGCGAATGCACACAACACTTTCCTTCTAAAAAAGTCAAGGGCCTAAATCATAAAAAAGTATGTGGACCATCTGAAAGCATTGTTATTATTCTTGATACCCTACAGGATTCTGAGAGACATGCAGATGTGAATGACTTGAGGTACTTTATCCTGAGAGATATGCAAAGAGACATGTTGGATCTCATTATGCATGTGTCAAATGCAGGTAAGACTCTGGTGCCGAGAAAAACTGTACCTTCATCTAAAATGGCATTTATATATGAAGATAAAATAACTGGCTTCATTAATTGGCTAAGTAGTTATTGTCATTCCAAATGAGTGCATTATTTGTCAGTGTGGGATGAAATGGTTGACAGATCTGCCTACTTTACAAAAGATGACTTAGATCTTTTGTTCCATGGTTTTCATATGACAAAACTCTTGTTACCCCCACAGTGCCTCTTTTTAGGTAGAATCTGGCTGCTGGACATACCAACATAATGGAAAAAAAACTTCAATTTTCTTAAATTCAAACTGCATTAAGGTGGGCCTTCTTAATGTAAGAAGTCTAAATACCAGATGAGGCTCTCCTGCATCTTGAATACATCCATGGCTGTGGCATAACTGAGACTAGGTTTCTATGTATAGATAGCACTCTCTCAGTACCTGAATTTAGCACTTACTTTGTAGTCAGGCCTGAGGGGAATGGTGTTTTTTTCCATATTTGTCACAGACTATATCACTACTATGCATGCTGCCTGACACTTTCAAAATGAGCTCAGTGAATTCCAACTTACCTTTGACAAAATACGCTGCCAACATATTGCCTGCTATAGAATATCATCCTTGTCATCAGATGACCATGAGAAATGCCTGAACATACTTTTTAAAATACCCAGAATGAAAAATTCCTTCTTAATTGGCCATTTCATTTACCCATCAAGTAACTGGTGCTTCTATATATCAAAGACTGGGTATAGTCAAAGATTCCTGGATTATGTAAAGGATCCTACTTTAAACAACTGGTAAGTGGGCCCACATGTGGGTTGAATATTCTAGACCTCCTCCTCCTTACCAACAAAACTCCCTCCTGTACAACTCACATAGTATCCCCATCAATGGTTACATCTGACCGTATACTAGAAATCTTTTCCTTGAAAGCCACAAATGCAACCCCAGTGAACAAATCTGAACTTAAGGACTTCAAGAGAGCAATGTACTGAAACTATAATGAGATCTGTAAATGTACTTGTAGTAGCACTAACCCCCAAGAAGCTGGTAGCTGGTACTTCTGCTTTGGAGTTTTACTCCCACCATGAAAATGCTTAGAGTAAGCAGTCCCTATGAGAACCGGCTATACTGGGGCATTCAACAGCAAACTACCATGATAGTCCACTAACATTAATGAGCTCTACATCTGAAGGAAAGAAATCCTAAACTCATACAATAAATATAAGTTCTCCCACTTTAAAAACTCTGTCAAAGGAATGAGCAAAGAACTAAAAGCCACCATTAGGAGGACCAATACTGAATATAAACTAAAATTAGAAACCGAGGCCAAAAACAGTTACAAATATTTCTTCATCTATATTAGGAATCTAAAAAACAATACTCAGTAGTGCTCTCAATTAATCCAAAATTATATCACCTACTGTGATCCAAAAGAGATACCATATAGAAAGGCGGATAAGATTAGGATAAATTTATGCCAGAGGCAGCCTACAAAACCTCACAAATCCTAAAATCCTTAATACCAAGTTAGATCTTAAAGGAACGTGTCCTAATTATGCTTTCAAAAGATGAAAATTTCTCTTCAGTGGACCAGACAACATACCTGGTTGCATAATAAACAGTGGCAAATATGCTCTTTCAGAACCCCTCCTAGACTTTTCCAACTTATTTTTAGTCACTAGGTATGCCCCTGAAGCATGGAATATAGCAATTGTAATGCTCGTCTACCATTTACTCAGGAAACTATAGATCATTCAGTCTGAGTAGTGCAGTCTGTAAAACCATGGTGCACATTATATGCCAATTCATTAGCTAAGACACCAGTGAGTCTGTTGCACCTTGACCATAAGCAGCTTGCATTTGTAAAGGGAAGATCATGTCTGCTTAACCTAGTGATTTTTCTAGAAAGTCATAGAGGCTCTGGAAGGAGCTTACATAGTCAATACAAATTATTTGGGTATAGCCAATGCCTCTGACACCATCCATTCACTTATTGTTAAAAAACTAAAAGATCTACATATTGGCCAATACATGGTAAGATGGATTGAGACTTGCTAAAATGTTCAACTCCCATAGTTAAAGTGGCAGAATTTACCTCAGAAAGCAAACTATTGGCGTAAATCAGGGATTGCTGTTGGGATATCTTCTGGTTGAGATACACTTTTCTAACCTGCATATAACTAAGCCTGGCTGACAAAATCTGGTGATGACTGCAAATTAGCTACAAATCTCAAATTGCACCATGGTATAACTGCAGCAAGAACTAAACCTTACAAAAATGGTGTATTTAAAAACAGCTAGGAATATACCAAAAAGTGTAGAATTGCCACTTTTGATAAAAAAAAAAAAACACCTTCTAATTCAACCTATAAAACAGTTAATACACCTCTCCAAATGTATGCGACAATCAGAGATCTTGGCCTCTTGGCTGACAGATCTCTCTCTCTCATTCATTTGATGTGTCATTATTAGTTAGAAAAATAATTCTATTTAGCTTAACTGAAAACTTGTGGCATCTCATTCAGATCAGAATATGCAATTAGGCTTTTGTACTTAGCTTTAATTAGACCAGTTATGGAGCACGTCGTCTTTGGTATGTACTTGTCCAGATGGGTCTATATCAGTTAATTGAAAGCTTAATTGAGTGAATCGCTATTTGTCGAGCTTACTTAAGTGAAAGCTCAATTTAGTGAACAATCATTTAAGTAAATTTTTCACAGGGAAAGGGCATGGTTGGCCATCATTGGGAGTTTGCTCTTTTCCTCATGGTAGTGCAATCTCAGAGTCGGTATATTTAGTTGGGGGGTGTGAGGGGTACAGCCCCCCCCCCTACTTTGCAGAGTTTTAAATTTTGTTTTATTCCAGTCTGTAGGTGGGCAACTATTTTTTCCCCAAGAAAGTGTTTGCTTAAATGATCATTTGTTTATTTGAGCATTCACTTATTTGCATTTGACAAATAGCGATTCGCTCAATTAAGCTTTTGATTAAATTATATAGACGTGTCCAGAGATGTAGACCAACTGGAAAGGCCCTAGGGCTCCTGACTAAAAAGTTTACTGGTCTAAAATTCCTAGAATACAAAGACAGTCTTAAAGCCCTATCACTTTACATTGCCTCCTATAGGCTCTTATGCAGTGATCTGTATCTTGCATTTTGCTTTCTCAAGATTTCAATCCTCCTTGACCACTTGCATCTCTGTAAGGCCAACAGCAACATAAAAACTAGATTTAAAGACTCAAACTTTAACTGTCATATAAACAAAGCATGATGGAGGCCTAGATCATTACGCAACATTCTCTGGAATAAACTTTTGTTATATGTTAAGCAGAGTGATGCCCTAGCATCTTGCAAACCTATCCTTTATGATTAAATGGGAACCTGTAAATTCATCCCACGCCTGACCTAATTCACACTACTGGAAGCAGGAGGTACACCATGAACATGGATGTGAGAAAGGTGTAATTGTTGGCATTAATTAATTGCCTTGTAGTTCCAACCATCCTATGAACAATGAGTAAACTAGATTTATTATTATAATTGTGACCAAACCAGAGAATTAAAAATTGTCATGCCAAAAAAAGAAAGAAAAAAATTAAAAATATTCTTTATGTCTTGAAATGCAATTACATACCGAGTCTTTGTAAGAATATCACAATCTCAGTTTATAAGAAATAAAATCACAGTCTCTATTAATATGACTTCCAACCATTAAGGTAGCAGCCATGAATATCAAACAACCAGTCTGATCCATATGTTCTTCACAATGGTTAAACTGTCTTCTGGCACTATTACTCCAAGGAACCAAAAGTCTAATCTGTTCAGGGATGGTAAACTTTTTCTAAGTACTTATGATGCTGCATCTTTAATTCTTCTTCATATCCTGTCTACTGCAGAACAATTCCATTAGATAAGAGTGTAGCCAGCTGTCTCAGAACTGTGTCTCCTTGAAACAGACTTATGTTTCAAAAGAAGGATATCAGTGACAAGAATACCATCCTACATAACAAATATCAAAGATTTTAAGGAATTTTATATTAAAGAGACACAAGCATTCTTAGATATGAATCTTACTAAAGACGTATCTGAAATATATATATGGGATGCATTGAAGGCATATCTATATGGAATAGTGGAGGGACGGTATAAAATAAACAAAAGCAGTGGAATTAATAGAATTACAGTCAAAAGTGGATAATTTAAAGCGTGATATTCAAAATGGAAACACCAACTTAAAAGAACTGGAAGATACTAATAAATAATACTCAGAGATGCTACACCACAAAACAATGATTGACTTAGAAAAAATTAAACTATGTTCCTATTCAATGAACTCTAAAAACCAGTGAAGAACAGCAAATAGGACTAAAAAAATATTAAAACAAATCAAATCAAAGAAATACACAATATAGAAACCAAAAATAAAGTGTCTGATTTCGAAGGCATACTAAAAGCATTTAGGCTATTCTTTCATAAACTTAATAATCAAAATGAGAAAATAGAAACACATTCAGTATTGAAAGCTTTTCTTAAAAAAATGTTAAAGTTAGATTATTATAGGAGTAGGTACAACTAATAGATAAGCAAATAACAATGACAGAACTTAAAGCTCAAGTAAATAAGTTAAAATTAAGCAAAGCTCCAGGTATAGATAATTTCACCCCAGAGATGTTTAAACTACTATCTAATGAGGCTTTGTTGTTGTTATTGAATGTCTTTACATCAGTTAAAAATGGTAAAGACAACTCTCCTTCTTGGAAGGACATGCTAATATTACCCATTCTAAAACAAAGTAAAGATCCCAGTGAATGTTTATCATACAGACCCATTTCACTCTTAATATAGATTATAAAATGTGTATGGCAATGCATGCTTCTCAAATAAAACAATCACTACCATTTCTGATAGAGGAGGATTAAACAGGTTTTACAAAAGATAGGAACACTTGTGACAACATCAAAAGAATTATTTCCTTAACTGATTACATAAATGTTACTAGAAAACAAAATGAATGTTATTAGTTTAGACATAAATAGCGCATTTAATTCAGTGAACTGGGATTATCTATGGCTAGTTTTAGAAGAGTATGGCTTCTCAAACAACTTTACCTTGTCAATAAAATCATCATATGAAAAATCATTGGCTTATATAAAACTGGGATCTTGTCTATCTAAATCTATTAAAATAAGAAAGGGCACAAAAGAAGGCTGACCTCTTTCCCTGTTATTATTTGCACTAGTCATTGAACCCTTAAAAAATAATATACGTATGAATAAAAATATTGAAGGAATACAATTAGACAACAGCCTAGAGTTTAAAACTCAACTTTTTGCTGATGGTATATCAGTTACTTTAAAGAATAATAATAGCTCTTTAAAAACATTATGGGACTCAATTCAAACTTTCAAAAAATGTCAGGTCTTAAATTTAACGAGAACAAAACAAATTTACTGCTTATAAATACTAATAAAAAAGATCTAAATAAAAAATACCCCACTGATAATACAATCAAATACTTGGGAATTATAATAATTAATAATCTAGATACTACAATCGAAACAAATTATAAAAATATCTCAAATAATATTAAAAATGTAATACAACGATGGAATTAACTCTTCTTTTCAATAGAAGAATGGCTCTATATAATCAAAATGATCATATTTCCAAAAATTCTTTATGTCATGCAAGCTTGTTCTTTGCCACCAGAAAAATTGTACTTAAAACAATTAAATGATTTAATAATAAGATTCTTATGGTATCCAAAAAAGGCCAAGGATAGCTATGAAATATCATCTAGATAAAAGGAATATGGGTGGCATAGGTTTACCAGACATAGAAGTATGTTTACATTCATCTGTTATTAAAACAATATCATTATAGCTAAATTCAAGATATACATCAAAATGAAAGCTAGTTCATGAGAAAATCTGGTTAAAATCGGGATTTGTATTAACAAATAAATATACAGATTTCATATCAAACAATTTTCTATGGCTGATGAAGGAACATATGATGATACATAAACATAAAAATATAAGTTCCAAATGCATTACTTATACATTAACATTTTCAAAAATCTTATTAATAGCAATCCTGATATTAAAACATGGTCATTTCTACTATATCCAGTAGCATACACACAAGGCAATATAATAACATTTGATATAGACGTAGTCAAAATGCTTAAAGAAAAGGGATTAATATATTGGCATTAATTGGTAGACTCTGGAAAACTTCTGACAATAGACCAAAGTGAAAGGAAATTAAACATGGAAAATATTTCACGGCTACATATACAAGAATTAAGACAATATATATTAAGCAAACAAGAAACAATGCAACCATCAATAAGACAGAATGTTCTTAATTTCATAGAACATATAATATTACTAATGAATCAACACATTAATGGAAAGGGGTACTTATCATCTATTTATAAAACAAATAAAAAAATAAAAACCTATAATAATGACAACATATGGGACTATTATAGATCAGTTAATGGGCAAGTGCCAAATGATAGAGATAAAACATTAATTCTTCTCTCTCCAAAGCAGACATCACTTTCATTACATTGGAAACTCTTTGCATGGCAATTCATACACAGATCTTACATAACCCCTCATAAAATGGAACTTATGTTTAAGAAAAATATTGGCTGTTTGGAGATGTGATTTAACAATAAAAGCAGACTGGCAACATATGTTCTACGAATGCCATTTGATTAAACCATACTGGGATAAAATAAATTATTTTCTGCAAATGGTATTCAATGACAAATTCCAGATTTCTAAATCTCTTATTTTGTTTAATGTACCTGTACCTGACTGTGTACCAAGAACAAAATATGTAATATTGTGGGCTCTCCTAACTATTGCAAGGAAGAACATTACATTGAACTGGAAAACCAAAGCTTCTCCAACTTTTAAGCAATACAGGAATATGGTGTCAGCAGTATCACAATTGGAAATGAACACTATTAAAGGAAGAAATGAAAGAACTACATCATCATTATATATAGCATGCATTCTGCCCTTCATAGCAATTCAGGCAGTTTATATTATAGTTGTACAGTTTGAGCATTTTTGATCTGTTGCTGCCATCTAGTGGCCTTTTATTTCTAACAGTTAGATTAACTTGTTTTACAGCATTATAGCAAGCCTCAGGAAGTGATGTAACTCAGTCAGGAAGCAGCTTTCTTTCACTTCTAGCCCTCATGAAGTGCACTCATGATCTTCTTTTCCCAGGCCCTGGCATTCACATCTCCTGTAAGTAATTTGTATGTTGTCATTCTTTGTATTTAGAAGTGCTGTATATAGGTGGCTCGTGCTATTGGGCTGCAGGACTGCAGCCCCCCAGCTGTAAACAAAAAAGAAAAAGAAAATTATAAAATAAAAAAATAAAAATAAAATAAAAAATACAAACGAGTCACGAAACATCGAGCAAGCACACTCGTGGCATTTCCGGTCTGCTGGTAAACCAGTCTGGAGCATGCACACAGAATCCAGACTGACTCAACAGCAGTCCAGAGCATGCACACAGAATTCAGACTGTCTCACGAGGTGAACAGATTATGAAGAGAGCATTAGTCAGCACTATTCCGCAGGCTCTCACAGGAAGGATGAGTGTGTGTGTGTGTGTGTGTGTGTGTGTGTGTGTGTGTGTGTGTGTGTGTGTGTGTAAAATGCCCCAGGTGCTATATGGTGGTGGGTAGAGAACAGGCTTAAATGCTATACCTTGGGCCCAGGTGGCAAAAGCCTGAATTCCCTACCCACCACCATTTGTAAAAGAAATTGCACATTTTTCCTCCTATTTGTTCTGTTCTGTTCCTCATAAAATCTGTGTTTTTTGTATTTTTGTCTCCTTACAAAGTCAGTAGTGCAATGGTGCAGTGCTAGCATTGTTGCCTGACAGCTGCAGGTTCTCTGATTTGATTTTTGGCTGGGGTGCCTTCTGTGTGGAGTCTGCATGTCCTCCTTGTGTTTGTGTGGGTTTCCTTTGAGTGGTCTGGTGTCCTCCCATCTTATAAAGACATGTGTCTGGAGTGTTTCTCTCTGGGCCTCTGCTACAGATTGGCTTTTGTTCCAAGTCAGACTTTCCTGGTTAACAAATGTTAAATAAATAAAAATGACAAGCATTTGAATTTCAGACTTCATATTCTTCAGAAAGTACATGGTAACACAAAACCTTTTATTCTAGCAATTTTCTAAGTTTATAAGATGGATATTTGAAATATGTCCCTATTTTTGGAACTGTATTCCCCCATTATTGGCTTCGTCCAGGTTTTTTGTGCTAAGGGTGAGAGCTATGGTAAGAACTGAATTCACTGAATATGTTTGGGGGCTGTATCCCCCATTATTGGCTTTATTCAGGTGTTTTGTGCTAAGAGGTTGACAGCTATGGTGAGAACTGAGTTCACTAAATGGTAGCCATTTAAGTTTCAGTCTTCCTCTCTTTCACAAAACAGCTGATTTGGCATAGTGGTATGTTGCTCTGACTGTTTTGCACAGGGTCCTGGGTTCAGTCTTCCTCTCTTTCACAAAACAGCTGATTTGGCATAGTGGTATGTTGCTCTGACTGTTTTGCACAGGGTCCTGGGTTCAAGACTTGGCATTGAAATGTATGGTGGTAACACAGCATATTATTCTAGCAACTTTCCAACATTACACAAGCAATGTTTAAAATATGTCCCTGGTTTTTGGGCTTTTGTCCCCCTCCAATAAATTTTGGCTTTTCCAGATTTCTTGTGCTGCAAAATTCAGAGATACAGCTGAGTGGTGAGTAGATTTTACAAGGAGCTGAGAGCTGCAGGGGAGCAAAAGTTTAGTGCTGCTTATGCTGAGTCTACTTGCCTTGTTAATAGCACAACAGATACTGTACTTGCTTTTGATGCAGACTGCTGTGGGTTCTACTCCCACAGTAGGTAGATGCATTGCTGATGCTGTACTGTATTGCAAAGGTGGTGGATACTGCCCTCCTTTTTGATGAAGATACCTAGTAACTATGAACCCGTTATCAGTTTGTCATCCATTCCCTATTGCAATATTACTAGCTTATCATGTATTTAGTATAGCATAGGCAATTTATTCCTCAAGGGCAACAGGTAATTTATTTGAAGATGAAACAATGAAATATAAAGTTGTTTGCTAGCAGCAACCACTTCATTAGTTACAGATCTCTTTAATGTGGAATTATTTAGATGACTTTTACTTCTTCAGAGATTGTGCATATTTACTGATACTGGTGGACTGTAGAAGTTTGAGTAGACTTGTATGATGGCAATGTTCTAAATTCGGCAGTTTTGTCATTATTGGTGCATGCATTTTGTTTCATTGCTTACTGGAAAAATGTTCAAAACAATAAATTTAAAATGCCCTATAAAACTGTACTGTATTGTACAAGGAATATAATTTAATACAATCAGGAAGGTGTGTGAAAGAGCATCTGTATGTTTCGTGTGCAAGGGGCCTGTAATTTGAAAACAGCCCAAACACAAAGTTAATCTTTATCTGCCACTGGCAAAATGTATTTTCTTTGAATGTGGGTTTCAATGCTGTTTCAATGAATGTGAGTTTGAAGGGCAGAGAAGTTCATAGGTTCATAGGTTGGTACTAGGCTATTGGCCCCAGGGCCTATACAAGCCTAGCCATAACAATTCTCTGGCTTTTTCTTCCCACAATATTTACTTCCCTGGACCCCTGTCTAGCAGGGTGACTGACGTGATCCCCGGGGTGAATTTTCTATCTCCCATCCAATCATCAAGGTTCCTTTTGAAGAGGGCCAAAGAGGCGCTCTGCTTGACATGTATGGGCAGTCTATTCCAGAGTCTGGGGAGTCTCTGGGTCAGGAAGCTATCCCTCCAACATGTTTTGTTCATTGTGATAAGGTTTAGATCCCTGGAGTGTGTGTCTCTGAGGTTTTTTTGTGTGTGTCTGACGTTTTATTGCTAAGTCTGTTCTCATTGTGAGACTGCATTGCTTTGTTTAGCAGATATCTATTAGTGTTTGCACTATAAAATGCAAAATAAAACTTTCAAATGAAGTCCAAATCATCGCAGAAGTAAAGCAGTATGCACATTAGTGTTTATGGTAAATGGGATGAAATAGCCAAGTAATGGATCATTGGAATGGCTGCAGGGGGGAGGCTCCATTCGACCATGATTTTGTGAGGAGAAAAGGGTGACAAACTCAAAGACAGCCCTGGCGAAACTATACCTCTCAGCTGTCCTGATTTTGCTTCTTATTTTTGGTTTGTTCCTCATAAAATTTGTGGTTTTCTGGCAAATCATTTAGGAATTAAGTCACTAAATAATGACAGACACTGAGTTTCAGACTTCATAACCTTCAGAAAAATGCATGCTAAAGCAAGACCTGTTATTCTATCAACTGGCTCAGTTTATACAAGAGCAATTTTAAAGCTACAAGAAACCCTTATTCTTCCACTTATTGGATTTTCTTAAAGTGTTAAGCTGTCCGTTTAGCTGTACTATGCCTCACACAGTGCTGTGAAAATGGAACAGTGAAAAGGAGATCCTTGCAGTCCTGAATACAAGAGGTCACTGCACTGCAAATATGAGTCTGAGATCAGGGAAGAAGTATAAATCTGAGGATATGTCCCTCATGACACAGCACGGCAGGGAGAACAGTTCTAGTGTCCTGAAAGATGATACATGGTCACATGGCTCCAAATCATCAAGATCCAGTAAGATGTCCTTAGCCTGTTCCTTAGAAATCAGAGCTCATACCAAAGCAGATGCGGCATGTGCCCAACTGGCATTTGCTGAAAAAGAAGCCATTATGATGCGACAAAAGGGATAATTGTAAGCTAACCAACATATTCTTCAGTGCCAGAGTGCAGCTACTGTGGCAGCAGCAGAGGCCGCTGCTTACTTGGAAACAGATTCATCAGTAAGTGAGATAACTCACTTGAAACCAGAAGTCCCAGAGAAACCTCTCTCCTCTGCTGAACATACAAGCGAGTACATCCGGAAACTTACTAGTATGCATGCAAGCCAGCAGTCAACTAAGATTATTCAAGGAGAATCCAGCCGAAAGCTAGCAGATGTCCCGAGTATGCCCCGTCAGTCTTGTGATGTCAGCATTGACAAACCAACAAAAGAACAACCTCCAGAGCTCCTTAGAAATGGAAATCCAGGACTCGAACTACCACAGCCTAAAGATTACATGCCTGAACACAAAAACATACAGGATGTCACAGAGTATCTTATCTGCAAAGAAATGGTTAACTCGGGTTTCATCCAGTTTGACGACTGTCCAGAAAACTATTGGGCATGGAAGTCCTCCTTTCTGAGTGCAACTAAATTTAGCGGCTGCAGAAATGCTGGATTTAATCATAAAATGGTTGGGCAAAGAGTCAGCAGAGCATGCAAAAAGCATGTGTAGAGTGCACTTATTTAACTCTTTGGCAGGACTTAACATGGCATGGCAGAGGCTAGAAGAAAGGTATGGCTCACCTGAAGCAATTGAAGGTGCTCTACTGAAAAGGTTTGAAGCCTTCCCCAAGTTGAGCAATAAAGACAATGTAAAATTACAACAACTGGGTGATCTTCTTCTACAAATAGAGTGTGCTAAATAGGAGGGCTATTTGACAGGGCTTTCATATTTAGACACTGCTCGTGGTACTAATCCAATAGTGGAGAAACTACCACATACCTTGCAACAAAAGTGGGTATCTGTTGGAGCTAAATACAAAGAGGAAAATGGAGTAGCTTTCCCCCCTTTGTTTGTGTTTTCTAGGTTCATTCAGCAGCAAGAAAAGATTAGGAGAGACCCCAGCTTTGCCTTCATTAATAGCAGTAATCCGCCATCCAGACCGGAAAAGCCTTCCAGCCTCATGGTAATACTTCTGTGTTCACACACTAAAGAGTTGTACCTTCAAGGGCCACCACTTGTCAAGACAGCAGCAAGGTGAGCCCTATAGAAAGTCCTGATAGACAATGCCCAATTCACCTGAAGCCTCATCCTCTGAAAAGGTGCAAAGGGTTTAGAGGTAAGCCTATTGAGGAGAGAATGTCCTTTCTTAGAATGTCCTTTCTTAAACAAAATGGCATCTGTTTCAAGTGCTGTGAATCTACTAAGCATATAGCTAAAGACTGTAAAATATCAGTTGAGTGCACAGACTGTGGCAGTGAGAAACACATAGTGGCCTCACACCCTGATCCACCTCCACAACCAGCAGGGATGGTAGAAGCCAGGAAAGATCAGGGCAGGGAGCAAAAATAGGATTCCCCTTCTTCAGTGATGTCTAAGTGCACTGAAATCTGTGGCCAAGGTAAAAACCCACAGTCATGTTCTAAAATCTGTTTAGTCACTGTGTATCCCACCAGGAAAAGAGGCAAAGCAGTGAAGATTTATGCAGTTCTTGATGAGCAGAGCAACAAATCACTTGCAAGGTCAGACTTTTTCAATATCTTTAACATTAAAACAACTGCAGCTCCCTATACTCTAAAGACATGCACAGGCATTATGGAAACTGCAGGCAGAAGAGCCATAGACTTTGTTATTGAATCTTTGATAAGGAAAAGCGATTCCTATTACCTACACTGATAGAGTGTGACATGATACCTGATGACAAGTCAGAAATTCCTTCTCCAGAGGTGGCTTATCATCACCCTCACCTCCACCCAATTGCTCACCTAATTCCAGCTGTTAATTCTTGTGCTTCTATCCTTTTGCTTCTTGGAAGAGACATTTTAGAGGTACACAAAGTGAATGAGAAAATTAATGGACTGGTCAAAGCCCCTTATGCTCAGAGACTTGACTTGGGGTGGGTCATTGTAGGAGAAGTTTGCTTGGGATCAGCTCACCAGCCAAACAGCATCAGTTCCTTCAAGATGTCTGTGCTAACAAATGGCCACACATCATTTTTCAGTCCATGCCAGAACAATTTTACTGTTAAAGAAAGCTTTGATAATTTAACACGGTTTTGGTACTCTTTTTCACCCAACAAATAAGATACCAACTTTAACATAGAAACTGACAATCTAGGGGTTTCAGTGTTCCAGAAATCAAAGGACGATAATAAGCAAGCACTGTCCATAGAAGATCAAGCCTTTCTTTGGATCATGGACAGAGAGACTTACCAGGATGATAATAACAGCTGGGTGGCCCCTCTGCTGTTTTGCACACCCAGGTATCGTTTACCTTGTAATAGAGAACAAGCCATGAAATGTCTGAACTCTCTTCATAGAACCTTACAAAAAAGCCAAAGGTAAAGAGAGATTTCACAGAATTCATCAAAAGGTTACTGGATAATGATCATGCTGAAATTGCAGGACCACTGGATCAAGGTAAAGAACACTGGTATCTGCAAATGTCCAGTGTTTACCACCCACACAAACCGGATCACATAAGAGTTGTGTTTGAGTCCAGTGCAGTGTGAAGGTATTTCTTTAAATAAGGTACCGTTAAGTGGTTCTGATCTAAATAATACTCTTCTAGGGGTCCTCATGCACTTTAGAAAAGAGCCCATATCCTTCACAGCTGATGTGCAGCAGATGTTTTACTGTTCTCTGGTGAGAGAGGACCACTGAGATTATTTACGTTTTCTCTGGCACAAAGATCATGACATAGATTGACAAAGAAGTAGTGGAGTACAGAATGAGACCACATATCTTTGGCAACAGTCTCTCTCCTGCTGTGGATGTATACTGTATGTATAAAGCTGCCCTGAAAGGTGCCAAACATTATGGACAAGATGCCAAACACTTTGTGTTGAGACATTTCTATGTACATGATGGACTTGCATCTGCTAGCACTCTAGAGATAGCAATTTAACTTCTCAATAAAACAAAGCAGATGCTGCCAGAATCTAATCTGCAGCTTCATAAGGTTGCTTCTAACAGCAAACAGGTCATGGAAGTCTTTCTTGCAGAAGATAGAGCTAAGGACCTTAAAGTTCTTTGTCTGGGTACAGACTCCCTTCTTCTTCAGAAAAGTTTAGGACTAGGTTGGGATCTAAAAACAGACAGCTTTGTTTTTCAGGTATCTTCAGAGGAAAAACCCTTCACCAGAAGAGAAATCTTAGCTACCATGAACCGCCTTTATGATTCCCTTGGGTTTGTTGCACCAGCGACTATAAAAGGTAAGGCTTTAGTCCGTGAACTGTCATCTGGGAAATAGGAATGGGAATCATTACTCCCACAAGACAGACTGCATGAGTGGATTCAGTGGAAGGACTCTTTGCAGGCTTTGAAAGGCTTAAAGATATCCAGATGTTATGGGCCTGTTTCACTGACAGTAGCTTGTAAAAAGGAACTGTGCATTTTTTCAGATGCATCCATCACAGCTATAGGTGCCATAGCCTACTTGAAAACAACTGATGCAGTAAGAGTATGTCATGTTGAGTTTGTTATGGGAAAGTCTAAGTTAAGCCCTAGACCAGCACATACAATCCCATGTTTGGAGCTATGTGCAGCTGTATTAGTGGTAGAACTGTATGAGCTAATCAAAGATGAAATAGACCTGGAACTGGATGTTGTGAAATTCTTTACAGACAGTAAAACCATCTAGTGTACATCTGCAATACCTCTAGAAGATTATTTTTGTATGTCTCTAACCGAGTAAATAGAATTAGACAAGTAACTCATCCTGATCAGTGGTTCTACGTACCCACAGAGCAAAACCCTGCTGGCTATGCTACAAGGCCCACACAGACAGCCTGCCTTCAGAACACTATATGGTTCTCAGGCCCTTTGTTTCTTTACCAGCCAGTTAAAGACAATTCAAATGACATAGCTGCTGGTTATCCTCTCATAGAGCCTGAAGCTAATCCTGAAATTAAACCAGCAGTTGCAAGCTTCAGCACTAGAGCCTCTGATTCCACTATTCATTCACATTGTTATGAAAAATTTTCAAACTGGAAGATACTAGTTGAAATTATAGCCAGACTTATTCATATTGCCAAAAGTTTTCAAAGAAAATCAGATAGCTCTCTACTTAGAGGCTGGAAAAGTTTTCATCAGCAAGTTAGCTTAGAGGAACTTTTACAAGCAAAGAATGTGATCATCTCTTCTGTTCAGGACAAACGCTATACTGCTCAGACAAGCTCCTCGTGGTCCTGCAGAGTGGTCCTAGCTACAGAGAACTCAGAAAAGCGACTACTTTCTGGATTCAAGTATCTTTGCTGTTTTTTACTTGGAATAGCTTCTGTAGCTTACCCTGAACAAGCTTAAACTGTTTTTTAGCTGTTTGCTGCATTATTTTAAAATCTGCACTTAAAGTTACTTTTTAGTCGAATTTGATCGAAAGTTTGTTTGTTTGTTTAATTTAACTGTTGAGGCTGCCCACTAAAGTGTGTTAGCCCGTGTAACTGATTTATCACTGTTTCTGCATTTTCTGTGTGTTTCTATCGAAAAAACAAAAAAACAAAAAAAATAATCCTTGTTTTCCCACCTCTCCTTGACTAGTTTAGACCAGTTTACAGGCATTGCTGTATTCTGGGCTGTGGTGTAGTTCCTGTGTTGTCCATTACCTTACTTGGATAGAAGGAAGTTTCTTTGCTCACCAGTGGGAGTGGGGAGCCTTGAGCAGCCTACCTGTCCCTGTAGGAAGTGACCTCAGCACAAGAGCTGTAGTAATTGGTTGTTTTGGACCATTTCTAGCTCTTTTGTAGTTCCCTGTTTAAAAGCCTCCTCTGGGCGTTTTTTTCTGGCTATACTGCTCAGACAAGCTCCTCGTGGTCCTGCAGAGTGGTCCTAGCTACAGAGAACTCAGAAAAGTGACTACTTTCTGGATTCAAGTATCTTTGCTGTTTTTTTACTTGGAATAGCTTCTGTAGCTTACCCTGAACAAGCTTAAACTGTTTTTTAGCTGTTTGCTGCATTATTTTAAAATCTGCACTTAAAGTTACTTTTTAGTCGAATTTGATTGAAAGTTTGTTTGTTTGTTTGTTTAATTTAACTGTTGAGGCTGCCCACTAAAGTGTGCTAGCCTGTGTAACTGATTTATCACTGTTTATGCATTTTCTGTGTGTTTCTATCGAAAAACAAAAAAACAAAAAAAATAATCCTTGTTTTCCCGCCTCTCCTCGACTAGTTTAGACCAGTTTACAGGCATTGCTGTATTCTGGGCTGTGGTGTAGTTCCCGTGTTGTCCATTACCTTACTTGGATAGAAGGAAGTTTCTTAGCTCACCAGTGGGAGTGGGGAGCCTTGTGTAGCCTACCTGTCCCTGTAGGAAGTGACCTTAGCACAAGAGCTATAGTAATTGGTTGTTTTGGACCATTTCTAGCTCTTTTGTAGTTCCCTGTTTAAAATCCGCCTCTGGGCATTTTTTTCTGGCTATACTGCTCAAACAGGCTCTTCGTGGTCCTGCAGAGTGGTCCTAGCTACAGAGAACTCAGAAAAGCGACTACTTTCTGGATTTAAGTATCTTTGCTGTTTTTTTACTTGGAATAGCTTCTGTAGCTTACCCGGAACAAGCTTAAACTGTGTTTTTAGCTGTTTGCTGCATTATTTTAAAATCTGCACTTAAAGTTACTTTTTAGTCGAATTTTAATCGAAAGTTTGTTTGTTTGTTTGTTTAATTTAACTGTTGAGGCTGCCCACTAAAGTGTGCTAGCCTGTGTAACTGATTTATCACTGTTTCTGCATTTTCTGTGTGTTTCTATCGAAAAAACAAAAAAACAAAAAAACAAAAAAAATAATCCTTGTTTTCCCACCTCTCCTCGACTAGTTTAGACCAGTTTACAGGCATTGCTGTATTCTGGGCTGTGGTGTAGTTCCTGTGTTGTCCATTACCTTACTTGGATAGAGGGAAGTTTCTTTGCTCACCAGTGGGAGTGGGGAGCCTTGAGCAGCCTACCTGTCCCTGTAGGAAGTGACCTCAGCACAAGAGTTGTAGTAATTGGTTGTTTTGGACCATTTCTAGCTCTTTTGTAGTTCCCTGTTTAAAATCCACCTCTGGGCATTTTTTTCTGGCTATACTGCTCAGACAAGCTCCTCGTGGTCCTGCAGAGTGGTCCTAGCTACAGAGAACTCAGTAAAGCGACTACTTTCTGGATTTAAGTATCTTTGCTGTTTTTTACTTGGAATAGCTTCTGTAGCTTACCCTGAACAAGCATAAACTGTTTTTTTAGCTGTTTGCTGCATTATTTTAAAATCTGCACTTAAAGTTACTTTTTAGTTGAATTTGATCGAAAGTTTGTTTGTTTGTTTGTTTAATTTAACTGTTGAGGCTGCCCACTAAAGTGTGCTATCCTGTGTAACTGATTTATCACTGTTTCTGCATTTTCTGTGTGTTTCTATCAAAAAAACAAAAAAACAATCCTTGTTTTCCCGCCTCTCCTCGACTAGTTTAGACTAGTTTACAGGCATTGCTGTATTCTGGGCTGTGGTGTAGTTCCTGTGTTGTCCATTAACTTACTTGGATAGAAGGAAGTTTCTTTGCTCACCAGTGGGAGTGGGGAGCCTTGAGCAGCCTACCTGTCCCTGTAGGAAGTGACCTCAGCACAAGAGCTGTAGTAATTGGTTGTTTTGGACCATTTCTAGCTCTTTTGTAGTTCCCTGTTTAAAATCCGCCTCTGGGCATTTTTGTCTGGCTATACTGCTCAGACAAGCTCCTTGTGGTCCTGCAGAGTGGTCCTAGCTACAGAGAACTCAGTAAAGCGACTACTTTCTGGATTTAAGTATCTTTGCTGTTTTTTACTTGGAATAGCTTCTGTAGCTTACCCTGAACAAGCATAAACTGTTTTTTTAGCTGTTTGCTGCATTATTTTAAAATCTGCACTTAAAGTTACTTTTTAGTTGAATTTGATCGAAAGTTTGTTTGTTTGTTTGTTTGTTTAATTTAACTGTTGAGGCTGCCCACTAAAGTGTGCTAGCCTGTGTAACTGATTTATCACTGTTTATGCATTTTCTGTGTGTTTCTATCGAAAAAACAAAAGCACAAAAAAAAATCCTTGTTTTCCCGCCTCTCCTCGACTAGTTTAGACCAGTTTACAGGCATTGCTGTATTCTGGGCTGTGGTGTAGTTCCTGTGTTGTCCATTACCTTACTTGGATTGAAGGAAGTTTCCTTGCTCACCAGTGGGAGTGGGGAGCCTTGAGCAGCCTACCTGTCCCTGTAGGAAGTGACCTCAGCACAAGAGCTGTAGTAATTGGTTGTTTTGGACCATTTCTAGCTCTTTTGTAGTTCCCTGTTTAAAATCCGCTATGCGGGTTTTGAAAGCATAGCTCAGCACCAGTTAAACAAGGTTAAACTTCTTCTGGCTCCGCCAAGTCTGCTCTTCAAATTTTCCCTTAAGGAAGCTGTACTCTTAGTATAATCAGACTACTCACTATATTATAAGCCTAGCACTTGTTCTCAAAACTTCTCTACTAAGTAAGCACTCTCGTACTAAGTAAAGCACTACATCCACCTACCACCCCTGTGAATATCCACTTCCCTTAAAGGCACAGCACTCCCTTATACTGTTCTAGCATGTCGAGTGGTAGATTACTGGCGTCCTCTCCAGTTCAGCTGGTTAATCTGGGTATCTTGAGACAATGCTACAATTGTCTCATGTACACAGACAACCCTCTCCTCCTCCCAACAAACACAAATACATGTGAGAGATGCAACTATATAGACAAACTGGAGGCTGAGGTCTCTCAACTCAGGGCTGGCATGACCAGACAGGAGGAGATGGTAACCACACACACAACAAACCCAGTCCCACATAGACCTACCACAACTGCAAACCAAACACATAAAAACACAAAGAGATACTTGGAGGCTCTAATAAAAAACTTACCAAAACAACAGAGGCTCCCAAAGCAGACATCCAAAAATCCACCACCTCAAAACAAAACACATGCAACACATACCTCAATAAATCAGTGTGTCAACCAATCACAGCCCTTAAGGCCAAACACCATGCCTGATACACTAGTAATAGGTGACTCTATAGTCAGACACACTGATGTCCCGCTTACCAGGCTGAACAAGGAGAGGGTGACTGTGAGCTGCCTATCAGGAGCTAGGATCCGCCACATAACACACGCACTCAGGTCGCTCCAAAGCAAGTACAAATATGACTCAGTCATTGTCCATGCTGGCGTGAATGACCTGAGACGTACCTCCCTGCACTACATGAAAAGAGACATAGAGGAGCTCTCCGATTATGTAGCCCAGGCTGGTATGACCCTGACCCTGAGCAGCATCTTGTCCTCACCAAGAATGATGCCACAATACAAAGACAAGATGATCAGCTTTAATAACTGGCTCAAGTACTGGTGTCATTCTAAGGGGATCCAATGTCTGTCTGCCTGGGATGACATGTTGGACAAGCCACGCTGCTTCGCAAGGGATGGCTTACACCTGTCACCACTGGGCTTCCGGATATTGGCTAAGGCTCTTGCCACCCCCATAGTGCCTTTTTTAGGCAAGGCTCAAAAGACAAACCCACCTCCTTAGAAAACAAAAATGGAAAAAAACTAAGGGTAATGCTGCTCAATGCCAGAAGTCTAAATCTCAAGATGCAGGCACTCAATGCACTCCTCAGCATGGAGAACATCGACGTCTGTGCAGTAACTGAAACCTTGTTCAAGGCTCCTGAGAGCACCCCAGCGCTACCAGGCTATACCTCAGATATGCTTTTCGCCCCAAAACCCAGGCCGAACCACAAAGGGAGGGGGGAGTGTCCATATTCATCAAGGACACCCACACCTCCAGGTTAGTAGCAACACATGAAGCATCAGAGACCATACAGGTGCAACTAACCATAGGCAAAACTGCTATACAACTGGTAGCATGTTACAGACCAGCCTCCAATCTCAGGAACCCCACTCAGCCTTCCTGAAGACATTGGAGGATATGAATGTATCACAAAATACCATCATACTGGGAGACTTCAACTACCCAAACATAGATTGGGTACATTATTCTAGCCCTAACACCCTAGCCCAAAGGTTCCTGGAATTCATAAATTCAAATGCACTGGAACAACTAGTCACCTTTCCCACTAGGGGAGATAATATACTAGACCTGATCATCACAAACATGGGGACAGAATGCTCCTCACCGGAGGTATACCCCTCACTAGTGAGATCTGACCACAAACTAATCACCCTGGATATACATATCCCACCTCCACCCCCAGCACAAAAGACCACAGTGAAAAACTTCTCAAAAGCAGACTTCACTCTTCTTAAGACTGAGATGGTATCCTTTAAGCCCACTGGGCCAGTGGATACCACATCCCACAATGCCGAATCCTTCACAAATGCTTTCTATGGACATCTCCTAGAATGCATGGATCATGCAATCCCAAATAAATCCAAGTCCCTCTCCACCAAAGCAAGCGTCCTGTCTGGTGGACCTCAGCCATTAACAAATTGTATAACAAAAGAAGGAAGCTACTGCACGTCAGAGCAAAATCCCATAAAGAGAAGACATCTCTGATCAACATTGGCAGAAAACTACGTTCTCTCATAAAAACATCCAAGGCCAACTTTGAGAGAAAAATCGCTAAGGACACTAAAGATAACCACAAAGCCTTCTTCAGCTATGTTAGAAACCTGGGCGGAAACCCTCAGATATGCTCAGAGTTAGTTCACAACAACAAAAAATACACTGAACCCACAGATATTTCCAACATTCTGGCTGACAGGTTCAGTGCAAATTTCTCCCCTCCCTCACCCCCAAAAAAAAGAAATACTTATCCCAGCTGAATGTAATCTCCCTGTCATCTCAGATGTCCAAGTGAGAACCGCCCTCAACAAAGCTAAAAACACAGCATCAATGGGACCTGACGGTATCCCGGGTTGCATGCTACGTGAACTCCAAGAGGAGCTAAACCCGCACATAAAAATGCTATTTAACCTTAGCCTTACTACAGGATATATACCTGAACACTGGCGTACAGCAACAGTGGTCCCACTCCACAAAGGGAGTACCTCTACAGAGCCTGGGAACTACCGCCCCATAAGCTTAACCAGCCTGGTCTGCAAAGCTATGGAAAGAATCATTATGGAATTCATAAACAGAGACATAGGGGACCTACAGACACTTGACCCCACCCAGTTTGGCTTTGTAAAGGGCAGATCCTGCCTTTTGAACCTGGTTGACTTTTTCGAAACAGTCACTAGAGCCATTGATGAGGGCAAAGCAGTCCATACAGCCTACCTGGACTTGGCTAAGGCCTTCACACAATACCCCACTCAGGCATCATAGATAAGCTCAACAGCTTAAACGTAAACCCTTATGTCACTAGATGGGTTGCAAACTGGCTAAAGGACAGAACCCATAAAGTTAAAATCGCTGAGCAATGTCAGACTCAAAGCCAGTCACAAGTGGTGTCCCACAGGGATCTGTCCTGGGACCCCTCTTGTTCGGCATTTATTTCTCAGATGTTAAAGCAAACATGGGAGGGTTGTGGCTGACAAAGTTCGCAGATGACTGCAAACTAGGCACCATAGTCGATACACCAGTGGACACATACATCCTACAAAAAGGCCTCACAGAAACGGACAACTGGTGCCGGAGTCACGGCCTTAAACTAAATGCCAAAAAATGTATAGTCATCCCCTTTGGGAAAAACAAAGTATCCACACATTATCACATAGACAGCAACCCACTGAGTACGGAAAAAGTAATCAGAGACCTAGGGACCCAAGTTGACAGCGACCTCTCATTTGACACCCACGTTGCCAAAGTGGTTAGAAAAGCATTCTACCTTACACACCTCATCATGAAGGGATTCACATCCAGATCCAAGGATGTCATTGTACCCCTATACTCCTCCCTCATCAGACCCATGATTGAGTACAATGCCCCATTTGGTATGTACCTCACCCGGCATTTGCAACAGCTGGAGAGACTACAAAAGTACCTCACCAAGAGGATCAAGGGTCTCCAACATATGTCTTATTCTGCCAGACTAAAGAAACTTCAGCTCTATTCAGTAGCATACCGCCTGCTCAGAGGTGATCTCTGCCTGATGTACAAGGCCATGTCCAATCAGGATCTGATGGACATGCTCTACCTCAAAAAATCCAAATCCATCAGGACCACAAGAGCTAAAGACTTAAACCTCGGCACAAGTATGAATAGGACATGCTGGAGGGATAGATTCATAACCCAGAGGCTTCCCATGCTTTGGAACAAGATCCCAGTTCATATTAGGCAGAGCCCCTCACTGACTCTCTTCAAGAGAAATCTTGACGAGTGGATGGGAGATTGTAAGTTTACCCCAGGGGTCACATCTGTATCACTGCTAGACAGGGGCACAGTAAACTAATTCTATTATATAAGGGGACCTTCACTGTGTCACTACTAGACAGAGGCACAGTATTCTAAATTTATTCTGTACATTTTTGTACCATTTCATGGGGTGGCAAAAGCCACATCACTATGGCTAGGCTTACAAATGCCCCAGGGCAGATAGCCTAGTACTAAACTATGAAACTATGAAACTAAAAAGGAAAATGACTGCATAAAAGAGCAAAAGGCATTGCCAAAACAAAGTCATCTCAAGAAGTTTAGTGCTGTTACAGCTCAAGATGGACTGCTGAGAGCTGATGGATGCTTGTCCATTGCAACATTGACTGAACAAGAGAAGCAACCAGTTATCATCCCCCACAATCATCACACTGCTACACTGATTGTGAGATATTACCATAACCAAGTGGCTCATCAAGGACGTCACATAAAAGAAGGTGCAATCAGAGCTGCAGGTTTCTGGATCCTTGGTGGTAAATGCCTGATGACTGCAGTTATTCACAAATGTGTTATCTGTCGTAAACTGAGAAAGGGATTAGAAAGTCAAAAGATGGCAGATTTACCAGAAAATAGAGTGACTTCTGAACCACCATTCACTAGCGTGGGTAGTGGTGTTTTTGGCGTAAATCGAAAAAAGGAGTCAGCACAAATCGGTGTGGAAAAATATATTATAACTCATACATAGTGTATTAAAAAAATACACAAAACCATCATATTTCACCAAATAAGTCAGACCGGTTTCGGCAATGCTGCCTTCCTCAGTGAACAACAACAGTATGATAAAAATGCCCTCCAACAAAACCTTATATACATATAAGAATCAATTACCAATTAAACAATTGCTGAATTGAACAGGGTTTTAAAAGTAATCATTCAAGCCAGGTGGAAATAATCCACCGAGCTTGATTATCCATTTCTTTTCTTTTAAATTAAGTATCTCATGCAATATTGCCTTATCCTGTGTTTTGTGTAAAATGCAATCAATAATTGTAAATCTGAATGACCCAGCAGTTTTATGTTTGCAAATATGTTTGTACAGTGCACTAGATTTTTTGCAGTTCTTGTTGTCACTCATATGTTCACTTATCCACAATCTAAGTGGTCTAGAAGTTTGTCCAACATAAAATGCTGGACATGTACAACTTGCCAGATATATCACCCAGTTGGTACTACAAGTAGCAAAAAAAGTAATATCAAACACACAAGGTGTATTCTGGCTAGTAAAACTGCCAATTTTATAAACCTTAGAACAATTACAACAATGACCACATGGATTACAACCCATCAGTTTGTCCCCCATCATAGTTCTCTGGATAAAAGACCTATCCTGATTCTGACACCTTTCATAATGGTTGAACAAAGAGCTTAATGACCGTCCCTTATGAAAGGAATAATTACACCTATCACCCACAAATTCCATGAGTGAGTCTTCCCCTTGGAGTATATCCCAATGTCTAGAAATGATATTCATGAAGGAATGTGTATTTTTACCGTATGTAGTAATTAGCCTAACCTGATTACTCATAACGGGTTGATCACCCTTGTACACAAGCAAATCCGATCTATTCTGCTGAGATGCAAACTGGCTAGCTCTACAGATGTCACCAACCCTGTATCCCTGGTTCCTAAATCGATTGGAGAGATCACGCTTATATTGACTGCATACAGAGGAGTCTGAACAGATCCTTCTGATCCTAAGAAATTGGGACTTGGGGATATTCCTGATGACATGCTGGGGGTGGAAGCTGGAGGCATGTAATAGAGTATTATATTGTGGAAATTTGCAAAAAACTTCCGTCTCCAAGGTGTCATTGGGGGTACGTTTAACCAGGACATCCAAAAAAAGTAATCTCCTTTTGGTGCCATGTTACCTTAAATTGAACCCCCCACATATTATGGTTCAAGTATTCAACAAACTCCGCCAAATAGGAGGCATCCGCTCTCCACACCATCCAATGGTCATCAAGATATTGCCTCCAAATATCAATTTCTACCACATAAATATTATGACTGACATCATAAATCAGTGGCTCCTCTATGTAAGCCATGAACAGGTCAGCATATATGGGGCAAAAGACACCCTATAGCCATGCCCTGTATCTGCCATACACATTGTTTTTGAAAATAAAACACATTCTTAGTAAGAACATGTTTGGCTAAACAGACCAATAGAGTATTAAAGCCTGGTCTATATAATTCGGCCCTATCCAACCAATATTGAAGAGAAGCCAACCCAGCCCTATGGGGGATATTAGTACAGGGAGGTGACATTGAGAGTACACAATAACCAGTAAGGTTCAAGTTGCGTATCTGATATAATACCCAAAAATTGGGAAGTATCTTGTATCCAGGCCCGAATGCATGGTAGCAATGGTTTCAAATAATATGTAAGAAATTCAGAAATGGGTTCAGTAAGTGAGCCCCACCCCGAAACAATAGGTCTACCTGGGGGGTTATCAAGATTCTTATGAATTTTAGGAAGCAAGTATAAACATTGTTGTTTAGGGTGATCAACTTTCAAATGATGGGCAATTTCCCTGGAAATAATATCTTCTTCAACTGCCAAATCCAAAAAGGCATCAATCTCAACCTTAAATCTGGCTGTGGGATCTATAGACATTATCTGATAGTATTTTTGATCCAAAATTTGTCTCTGTGCCTCATCATTATATTGTGTCCAGTCTTGGACAACTATAGCTCCTCCCTTGTCTGCAGCTAAAATAACAATATCTTTGTTTGATCTAAGCTCATCTATACAAATTTGTTCTGCCCGAGTAACATTGTCTCTGCTTAAATGATCCTTACCCAAATTACGATGTAAATCTTTGAGCACATTACCCTGAAAGAGTGAAACAACTGGAGACATAGGTGGCCTGAAAGTGGACTTCTGAAATCTAAAAGATCTATTATCAGCCTGATTTGACTCACCCTGAAAAAAATAAACATAAATTTAGATTACGGCAGAAATCTACCACATCCTATGCAAATTGATGTTCAGGCACAAAAAAACTGGGAACAAAGCTAAGGCCTTTATTGAGTACTTTTATTTGCATATCCGACAAACTCAAAGAGGAGATATTAAAAACATTACAAGAAGTTACACCTGAGCCCTCACCATTCCTGCTAAATCGGGCGGAACCTTAGTGGTGTTTTTGGCCCATGGACAGTGGTAACCCGCCACGCTAGAGGAGGTAGTGCTGACAACAAATGTTGGGCAGTAATTTTTACATGTCTGTCTACTCAAGCTGTGCATATAGAACTGACTGAATCTATGTCAGCTTCCAGTTTTATTAATGCCTTGAGAAGATTCTTTTCAATCCGTGGCCCAGCAAAGTTACTTCGCTCTGATAGAGGGACAAACTTTGTGGGAGCTTGTAAGGAACTGAATATTTGTACAGGTGATACAGCAGTATGAGATTATCTACAAGACAGATGATGCACGTGGGTCTTCAATCCTCCACACTCATCTCATATGGGAGGTGCTTGGGAAAGACTAATAGGTGTAGCTAGACATAACTTGGATGCAATGTTGCTCCAAGATAAGCCTACTCGTCTGACCCATGAGAGTTTAAGTACCTTTATGGCAGAAGTTATGGCTATTATGAATGCAACACCTTTAATAGCAGTGTCTGATGATTCAGATAATCCTGAGGTTCTTACACCAGCCATGCTTTCGACTCAAAAGGCAAACTCTTTTTTAGCTCCTTCTGGTAACTTTGAAACAACAGGCCTTCATGCAAAACAATGGAAGCAAGTTCAGAGTCTTGCTGACACCTTCTGGCAAAAATGGAAAAGGGGATATTTGTCCACCTTACAAAGTCAGAGAAAGTGGACCCGAGACTATCCAAATGTTAAAGTAGGTGATGTTGTGCTATTGAAGGACAGTCAAAAATGCAGGAATGAATGGCCTGTGGGACTTATCATTGACACGTTGACAAGCAGAGATGGTAAAGTGAGAAAGGGGTGGAAGTAAGAGTTATCAAACAAGGAACTGCTAAAGTTTATTTGAAGCCAGTCTCTGACATTGTAGTTTTTGTTTCTGAAAATGGTTAAAATGTGTTATTGTGTGTAGTAATATTAATGAGTGTCGTGGCATCCCGTAATATGCCAGGCAGGGCATATTCTGCCCTTCATAGCAATTCAGGCAGTTTATATTATAGTTGTACAGTTTGAGCATTTTTGATCTGTTGCTGCCATCTAGTGGCCGTTTATTTATAACAGTTAGATTAACTTGTTTTGCAGCATTATAGCAAGCCCCAGGAAGTGATGTAACTCAGTCAGGAAGCAGCTTTCTTTCGCTTCTAGCTCTCATGAAGTGTAGTCATGATCTTCTTTTCCCAGGCCCTGGCATTTACATCTCCTGTAAGTAATTTGTATGTTGTAATTCTTTGTATTTAGAAGTGCCGTATATTGTATATATTCTGATATGTTGCTATTTGTATTGTGTTGCAGTTTTACAAGTATTAAAGTTAAGAAATCTCAGTAAAGCTAGAAGAAACCCTGATTCTTTCGCTTATTGGATTTTCTTAAAGTGTTAAGCTGTCCGTTTAGCTGTACTACTTCTCGCACAGTGCTGTGAGAATGGAACAGCATGTTAAAAAGTAACTGAAATATTGGAGAGTAATGACTAGCAAATTATAATCAGGAAAAAAATTGTATAGAAAGTTGATTATATGCCAGCAAAAGACACCCTTTTGAATACTTTATTTTGGTTTAATGCTATCTGTTTACTGCTTCTAGCTATAAATAATTTGTAAATACTTCACTGTCATAAATAACCTGTATACATGTTTTTCTTATTTTTTGAAAATTAATAACAATATTTTCAAAAAAAAAAAAGAACTGTATCTGCAGCATATACTTTGACCCACCAACCCTCTGCCTTTCAGTCTTGCTGATGTTGTATGCAAGAAATGCAGCTATAAGGGCTTTTAAAAATTGTCTTCAGGTTATAAAAATGTTATCTCATTATGAATCAGATAATTTCCTATTAAAAACATCAAAAATTTATATAGCAAACAAAAGAATCCTCTTGGACATTTTCTGTTCTCTAAAATATTTTTAATAAAAGACTGAATTTTGTGGATGCAAAATTAATTTGTCTAACCTCTTACATGATGTAAATATGAACCAAAGATGGAGATACTGACAGAACATAATTATTCTAATATGAGGGTCTTCCAATATAAGGGCAGTCATTACAATATTGAAATGATAGAAAGATACCACTCACCACTTGTAAAATATCTTGTAAAAAAATTAGATATCTGTCTGTCCATGTACCCCAGTGTATTGGCTCATCAAGAACCTTATTAGGGTTCTATTCCCACCCAGTTCAATGGATTGCTGGTACTGCAGTATAGCATAATGGGGTGCTGAACTCCTGTTTGTATCACCCTTTGGATAAGACTATGAAATGAGGTCCTATCTGCTTGAGTTGGCAGTAACTCATGTGGATGTAAAACGTTCCACAGCACCTATTGGAAACAGCTGGGAATTACTAAAAACACTGTTTACATGCCCATTATCTATGATTCAATCATCATAAATATATATTCATTTTTTTTTCAAAACAGTATCATACAGATTTTATATCTACTGTATATCCATTCACAGCACCCATTTAAGCATACTGTACTAATACATTCTTACACCAGATTTGATTATGTAAAGGTTCTTGACACCTCATTTTTCAAGAATTCCATAAAAAAGTAATTATTCTATCAACTTGATCTACTTCCTCTTTACTCATATTTTCATATAAACCATAAACAATTCCCTTAATATCAATTTTTAACTCTAAATTAAACTGATCATAATACATAATTTTAATGTCCTTAACTTTTTTGCCTTCTAAAAATAAGTATTCCATAGTGTATTCCTCCTTACGACTGAAGCACAATCTATCAACGTTTTGCCTGTATGTCATATTTGCCTTTAAAAGTAACTTTATAATAATGTCTTCAAAAAATCATGATTCTCAAAACCATCTTTAAATCTTTGTCTTCCCTTTTTAATAGTTTTTTAATTTTTTTTCTCTTCATCTTTCCAGATTTTGACATAATTAGATTTTCCCATTACTTTTTAAACCATTCTTTCCTATTTATTTTCAGTTATATTCCATTTTATATCACATCTTTTAATCAAATCAAAATATCCCTGTTCCTCTCACTCAAAAACCTTTTCTTATCTATTTTAAAATATTACCATATTTTTCGCACAACACCTTGCCAGCACTATCTACTTTATCTTGACATTTCTTCAAAATCCAAAACATATTTAAAGAAGCTAAGTTTACAATAGGATTCTTTAGCCCAGTCCCCCATTTTTCTCAACAATACAGCACAACCATTTTGACAGGATTTAACAATGAACCCCCATATAAAAGAAAAAAATTTCAACAAAACTTTCTCTAAAACAATTGGAAAAACATAGACAGCCCTGCATAACCTGTTTTACAAAAAATATATGCATGAATTAAAGCACATAAAGACTCTGCCACAACTTGCTGTGAGGGAAAGGTTAGTTTGTTTTTGTTTTCTTGCATTTTGTATTAATTTACTGCCTTCTTCTATTTTGTATATTGTGATTTGTTCTCTTTACACTGTGTTTTACTTGTATTCTGCTTTTAATTGCATATTTAAACTAGGAAAGCGACAACTGTTTCTCTTGTGAGTCATACAGAAATTAATTATTCCCACTCTCTCGTTGCTGTGTTTTTAAACTCAACTGTCTTTCTAGTTGCCTGCCCCTTATGTTAATTTTACCACATATCTAATTCCCTATCCCTTTCATTGGCTGTTGTGAGTAAGCACAAGATTATCATTTGGTGAAATCACCCCCCCCCCTTCAACTGTTTAAATGTATTGGCCATCCCACTGTATTCAGTAGAAACAGAATACAAAGTGCCCACCCCTTCCTCCCCTTTCAATCTATCTTACTCTTTCAAAATGAGTGGCTCTCCACTTAGATAGCTAAAGCTTAGTTACCCCCTTCCCTTCATATCTAACTGCTTAGTGAACACTGCAGCCTTTAGGATATTAACCCATTTTTCTATCTTACCTTTAAAATCTGCAGCATCTACTCCAAGACCACCAATTTTTGGAGACCACACATTCTGCCTCTCAGTAGTCATCTTGGGATAAGTGCTTCTGTTTTGCTTCTGGTGAGAGAAGGAGCACAGGGGCATTATTTCCTGGAGAATGCTAATCACCAGAAAACCCAATAACAGCTTCATAGACGCCAGCTTGGAATGTGTGCTTATATGTTGCGTCTGGTGAGAGAAGGAGCAGAGTGCATTGATTCCTGACTGTTTCTAGTTGGGCAGTGAGTGTCCGTGTCTGATGTTCCTGATTGGTCTGGTTGCTATTCAAGGCATCTACCAGGAAAAGACTACAACTAGCCTACAGACCCTCACATCATCTGTGATAAGACTGTGGATCACTAAACAGGGTGTTGCCTGCTTCTCATCTTGGGATTGGTGTTAATGTTTTGCTTCTGGTGAGAGAAGAAGTAAATGAGCATTGTGTCCCAGCAGAGTGAAGCTGTGGTGAGACCAGCATTAGTAGTAGACAGGCAGTAGCCTTCATGTGAATTCCCTCTTTTCATCATTCTTGACATGCTAATTCTTTCTTTTTCAGAAAGTATTGGTTTTGTCTATAACACATCAGGGTCTACTTATTAGTTTCCCTTCAAGTGTTTGGCAGTGCCCTGTATAGACACAGATACCTTGAATGATATTTTTCCTGTAAAAGTGCAATTGAAATTTCACCAATATCTAGCTGTACACAGAACAACTAGTTTGTAGTGACAAGCACTGTCTCCAGAGTTACAAACTGGATACTCCTGACATTGCTTTATATTCTCACACTAACTGTTTAATCAATAAAAAGGGTCTGTTGCCATGAATATGAACTTTCCCGCTACCTCCATTATCAGCTTGGTGGATATGTGCATCCTGAGGTAATGTAGAAATTGCATTATGTTTACTCATAACCAGTTGATTCTGAAACAAACTGATATGGTATGTGAGAGCTGTATTTACACAATGTCACTGGTGGCAACGCTCTCACATAAAATAACTCCTAATGTCAATAAGGCTGTCAGTAGTACACACACTGCACCCATCACACACAATTCAAAGCAGACACATAGACCCACATATGCTGAGGCACTAAAATGTAACCTTCCTAACCCCCAAAGACCTCCTACATGAACTAAACATAACAAATACCCTCAGCAACCCCAAATCCATGCTTTCAAAACAACTCCCACATCAACAAATGCAGCCACATCTCATGCAGCCTATACTCCTAAGCCCACAAGGCAAACTACCACACAATCCAACATTCTGGTCATTGGAGACACTATTGTGAGACACACTGATGGCCCTCTAACTAGGCTGAGTAAGGAGAAGGTCACAGTCAGTTGCTTATCAGGGGCTAGAATCTGGCACATTACCCATGCGCTCAGGTCATTGGACCACAGTTATCAGTATGACTGTGTTATAATCCATTTGGATGTAAATGACCTGAGATATATCTCACTATACTATATGAAAAGAGACATCATGGGGCTTTCTGAATATGTGTCACAGGCGGGTATGAGCCTAACACTGAGCAGCATTTTACCTTCTCCAGTGATGATGTCACAATACAAACAAAAGATGACTGACTTTAATAACTGGCTTAGTTTCTGGTGTCATTCTAAGGGGGGGGGGGTGCAATATTTGTCAGCATGGAAGGAGATGGTCAGCAGACCATGCTGCTTTGCCAGGGATAGTCTGCACTTTTCCTCTCTAGGCTTTCAAATATTAGCTAAAACATTGTCTTTTTCATAGTGCCATTTTTAGGCAATGCCAAACTGAAAGTACATCTGACATAACAAATCAAAACCAAGAAAATCTAAAAGGACTATTGCTCTATGTTAGGAGTCTAAACAAAAAACTCCACCTCCTTGAAGCTCTATTCACCCTAGAGAATGCTGACATCTGTGCAGTCACTGAGACAAGGTTTAAAGCCATGGCGAGTACACCGGCAGTGCAAGGTCATAATGCCTTCCACACATTTAGACCAGCTACACAGACAGGGACTAAAGGTGGAAGTGTCTCGATTTACATCAAAAATAAATATACCTCAAGGCTGGTCAAACAGGACAATGCTCTTGAGCTTCTCCATGTTCAAATCACCATAGGCAAAATCCAATACCACTTCCTTGCAAGCTATAGGTCCCCCTGTATGACCCAGAAAACCCATACCATGTATTTAAACTTACTGGAAACACTCACCATCCAATCCAATACCATATTCATGGGAGACTTTAGTTACCCCCCCTATTAACTGGGAATCTTATATAACACCAGGTGTACATGCACAGAGATTTCTGGAGTTTGTAAGCATAAACTTCCTGGACCAGATTGTCAATATACCAACTGGGGTGTAACTATGTTGTTCACCAATTAGTGTAATATATTTTCTGTTAATGTCAGACCACAAAATAGTCTCCTTTGAAGAACAAATAAAACCTGGAACCCCAGCTAGCCATGGAATATACAGGAACTACTCTAAGGCTGACTTCCTGCTATTAAGTGATAACCTAGCAAAATTTCAAGCCCCCATAAACCCTGAGAACACTGCTACCTATGCAAAACTGTTGATAGAAACCCTATAAAAGCATGTTAATAGCTGCATAGAGGCAGCTGTACCCACCAGAAAGAAGTACAGAACTAACTCAAAAAACAAACCACCCTGGTGGAATTAAAAAATTCAATAGGCTGTGTAACAGAAGGAAGAAAATCCATGGCAGAAATTAGCAGCAGCAGCATCCAGTAGGATAAAAAACACTCTCATCAAACTAAACAAACAACTCAGAGGACAAAGAAAGTCTACCAAAAACACATTTGAGGTAAATTTGGCCTCACATGCCAAGGGCAACCACAAGGCATGTTTTAGCTATGTCCACAACCTCAAAGGCAATACACAATTGTGTGCAGAGCTCATTGTAAATGGAATCACTTATATTGAGCCAGAAGATATAGCAAACCTACTGACCAAGAAATTCAGCTCCAACTTTACCCCTCTCTACACCTCAAACTTCCCTCAGGAAATACCATAAAATATAATTCCCCCTGCTATCACTAGGGGACAGGTTCTTAATGGTCTGTCTAAGCCCAAGAAGACTGCATGAATGGGCTCAGACAATATCCCAGGATGCCTTCTAAATAGCATGAAGCATGACCTTTCATACCCTCTGGAATTGCTATTTAACTGTAGCCTCCAAAGAGTCTTCATGCCTCATGACTGGAGAACAGCAACAATAATCCCTCTACACAAAGGTGGGCTATCTACAGACCCTGGAAACTACAGACCCATAAGTCTCACTAGTCTCATATGCAAAGCAAAGGAAAGAAGTATCATTGTAATGATCAATAATCATATAGTAAACCTCCAGACACTAGACCCAACCCAATTTGGTTTTGTCAAGCGCAGGTCATGCCTACCCAAGCTGGTAGACTTTTTTGAGAAGGTCACCAAAGCAATGGATGAGGGCAAAATGATTCACACTACATACCTTGACCTGGCCAAGGCATTTGACCCAATACCTCACTTGGGCATTGTTGACAAACTCAAGAAGTCAGGTCTGTCACCCGGTGGATAGCCATATGGCTCACAGACAGGACCCAGGGAGTTAGAACTGGGGAGGCCATCACTACAAATAGGCCAGTCACAAGTGGAGCCCCTCAGGGATTGGTTCTGGGACCATTCCCTTTTGACATTTACTTCTCTGAAGTCAAGACCAATGTCAGCGGTTTCTGGCTGACTAAATTTGCAGAAGATTACAAATTAGGCGATGTCATTGAATCCCTCACTGACACAAATGTTCTACAGGAAAGACTGACACAGACAAACAACTGGTGTTAGAGCCATGGACTAAAACTAAATGCCAAGAAATGCATAATAGTATCATTCAGGAAGTCATCCACCCCTAGCAACTATCATATTAACAACAAACCCATAAGAGTTGACCAAGTAGTCAGGGACTTAAAGACACACACAGACAGTAATCTAGCTATTGACCATCATGTGTCTTCAGCAGTGAGGAAATCATTCTATGTTGCACAACTTATAAACAATGTATGGCATCTAGGTCCCAGAAAGTCATTGTTACACTCTATTCTGCATTCATCAGAACTATCATTGAGTACAGTGTCCCCTTTGATATGTACATAACCAGGCATATCCAACAATTGGAATGTCCACAGAGGTTCCTCAATGAAAGAATGCAGGGCATAAATAACACATGCCATGCAGGCCACCTCAAGACCTTGTCCCTTTATTCTGTCTCCTACAGGCTGCGGAGGGGAGATCTATGCCTGGCATACAAGGCATTGTCAGACCCCACTCAAATGGACCTTCTGCATATCTGCAAGACAAAGAACACCAGAATTACCTGTTTTAAAGACTTAAACATTACCTGTGATATAAATAAGACCTGCTGAAGAGATAGATATGTATCCCAGAGACAACTCCATCTCTGTAATAGGCTCCCCAACCATGTGAAGCAGAGTTCCTCCCTATCCCAAATCAAGTGTAACTTGGGCACTTGGATGAGGAGCAAGAAATTTATTTCTGGTTTGGCACCTATGTTTCTAATGGCCACAGTCACCCTGTTAATGGTTCATCTCCCAGGCCACTTCTTGTCACCTCTTTTTACTAAAAGTTATACATTTTTACTATTTATTTCTAAAATTCCTCATATGCTCATCACCATTAAGTTATTAACTGTCTTAGTCAGTATAACATGAACTATTCTCATTAATATTTTTTAATATTCATTGTTCAACATCACATAAGGCAGTACAGTGGTGCAATGGGTAGCATTGTTGCCTCACAGTAAGAGAATCCCCAGTTTGAATCTTGGCTGGGGTGCCTTCTGTGTGGAGTCTGCATGTCCTTCCTGTGTTCATGTGGGTTTCCTCTGGGTGCTCTGGTTTCCTCCCACATTCCAAAGACATGCTGTAGGTGGATTGGACATTCTAAATTAGCCATAGGTATGCATGTAGTGTGGAAGAACAACTGCAATAGGGCTAGCGAGCCGGTGATGTAAACCTTGGCTCTAGATGATTGTCACTATTGAAGTGACACCGTGACCCTATGTGCAAAAATCAGAAAAATGGGTTGTGAATGGATGGCTGGACATATCTCTAATTTTTAAATAACTTCTTTTCATCCATTTTTTTCAATTAACATAACTACTCCTTCACAAACTCCAATATTTAATTTCCTGTTGTCCTTTTTATAAATTAGCATAACTTATTACTCCACAGACCCCAATTTTTAAATAATTTCTTCTTATTCTTTTTATAAATTAGTATAACTACTACTTCACAAATTATTTGATCTTTGATACAACTTCTTAACCAAAAGTTGAAAACTTTTAACAAAATGTTCTTCTTTTCTGCATTCATTTTTTATAAAAAAAAATCTATGTTATCCCATCTGGAACAGGCATACTATATTATTTTTAATTCAATCAAATGCATTGTCCAATTCCTCCAACTCAATTTTCTTACTTAATTCATCATCCTTCTCTTTTTAAACCTATCTTACACACCAAGAATCTCTCTGTCCCATGTTTACCTCACTATATGTCATTTAAAAATATTTTTCAATTTTGCACATAATTTCCTTCAGACTTATATTTTCATTTCCATCTTCTCCAACTAAACAATAATTTTCCATTGTCTCGCCTCAGTTTTTACTTTGACTTGTTTAAACATCTAAAATCTGCCCCCCAGGAGGATATGCCATATGTTGACTATGTCAATGGCAACTAAACTCCTTATACAAAATTTCTGAACCAAGAAGTATATAGTAGCTTATGCAGATCTGCAAATCTCAGATGGCAAAGGTATTGTGTCTGCATATGATAAGGACATTCCACATTTGATGAAGAAGCTGCCATTTATCTCTATGAATGTATTGCATGGTTGTGAAATTCTGGAATATTATTGGTCAAGCATATTACATGGTCACAGCAAATTGTACAATAATGAAGGAGCAAATTATCCAGCCAAAAAATTTACAAACAATAGAAATTACACAACAAGAAATTTACTTCATCTCCAACCATTCAAATCGCTTATTAACTCAAAGACAAGAAATATCATTTTAAAGTAAAATAGCATCAGAGTGGTGTAATGATTAATGTTACTGTCTCGTTGTGCTTGGGTTTGAGGTATACTTCTTGGTTATGGTGCCTTTTGTGTGGAACTTTCTTGTCCTTCCTACATTTGAATGTATAATTTCTAGAGTCTCCTGTCTTTCCCACATTCCAAAGACATGCTAGCAGGTGGATTGGTGATGCTAAACTGGAGCCAGGGCTACATGGGTTTACAAGTGTACACTCTTTCTTGTGGACTAGTATGCTTTCTGAGTCTGATTGCACCCTTGAGCTCATTCCTTATAGGATATGCTCTGGAAACATCTGGCCATAAAAAGGAGTGAATACAGTAGGCATAGAAAAATGGATGGATGGAGCTGAGGTAAGATAAAGAGCATTTACTTTAAAAAAGAATGTGTCTTGAGATTACGGGGAGGGGGTTGGTTAGTGAAAGAAAAGAAGAATGGAGAAGAAGGAGGTGTGCTGGTGAGTGGAGGCTAAGCAGAGTAGATTGAGAGGTAATGGGAGGAGGGCCAGGATGAGTAGGGGTATGGCTAAGGTTAAGAGGGATAAAGCAGTTAGGGAGTGATCCAGGGGCATACAAGTAAGACAGCAAGGTTACAACTGTTTTACCTGGCTTTACCTGGCTTGTGGAGGTCTGGCTAGTAAACATTAAGAGGCAAACATGGCACCTTGTTTAACTGGGTAGTAGCCCATGGCGCTAGGTATAGCAGTTCATGCAAGTCTCAGTGAGTGGTATGCATTGGGTTATACATGTAAAAAATAGAAAAGAAAAGAAAAAAAGATGCATTTGTATGGCTTTTCATACGACAATGAGATGCGTGCAGAATGTTTATGTGTATGTATATATATATATATATATATATATATATATATATATATATATATATATATATATACAGGATGATTGGGTGGGGCTTACTGTAACCAGCTGAATGGTTAGGACTGGCGCAGGAAAAGAGGAAGATATGGTTAGGAGGATGGAGTAGGCTTCTTTTACAGATAAAGCATTGCCAGCACTGATCAATAGGTGATAAAGGGTTTTCTTTTTTTTTTTTTTGTTTTGTAAGTAGCAGTCTCCTCTGATGCCACTGAAGGTCCCTACTTTGCCTTATATTGTCAAACAGTTCCCCTTTTAAAATGTGGTTTTCACTTAAATCACTGAGGAGTACAGTCTTTTAAGAATGTTAAGCTTTAGTAATGTAATACGTGTTATCGGTCAGGAAGACATGTAGACACTGAACTTGTTCAAATAACGGAGCAATCCATGGGTAAGTATCCATTGTTCATGGTGTTATTTTGCTAGAACACTGCTATTTTGGCTATGCATGCATGTCAAATTCCCGAGGAATGTGTATTCTCATTTCCCCACTTCCCCTGGCAGTACTGAGGATTGTAGTTAATGAGAAATAGCGCACATTAAAGCCTCATGCTGCTTATGTTCCAGCAAGTCACATGAAGGTGAAACCATTCATTAAAGTTATTTTGAGTAGTTCGGCATGGCATGAATGGGTACTGTGCATGCATGCACCTCCTGCCACTGCATTTTATGTTAAAAAATGAAGAAGTGCCAGCCCTTAATGAATTTGTAGGCAGAGTTGATGGACAGTTACTACAGAAGATGGGTGATGAGCAGTTACTGAGCCACTTGGTGGGTGAACAAGATACTATTTTATTAATTTATACGTTGTTGACTAGGTTAGTCCCATTATGCCAATGCCCTCTTTTCAGGGGAGAACCGAGGAGATATTCATACTGACTTGGAGAAATTTGGCTAGGTCATTGGAGAACTTCATCACTCTTTTTGATCTTTTGCAGCCACATGAGCTGCTATCCACTCATTCAAATGGGGTCTTGATTTAACATGTCATTCGAAAGATGACCACTCAGGAGTGCAGTACCTTCATTATGCTGCGTTACAATGTCAGTATTAGAAAATTAGTCTAATGACTACATTTGGGAATAGAACCAGCAGCCATCTGAATTTCTACCAATAAAAAAGAGACATGCTGCCTGTTAAGCTACTTAGACAACTATGTGAGACAAAGGAGTGGAGATAAGTGACAGGATTGTCCTTTTTGATTGACTATTGCTGACAATACTGAGATGCACTTCAGTGTCCTGCATTTACTTTTAAGTTGAAACAACTAGAATCACAAAATAATTGTTTCTCTTTCCCATGATGTATTGCATAAAGGGATGTGAATAGCCATGTTATTCCACCGATTTTGCACCAATACACATATTCATTTTTTATCTCAGTGGCACAGCTGCATAGCATAAGGTTGCAACTCAGATTGTTTTGAATATAAATAGGGACATTTGGATTATTCATGAAGACAATGTTTTATTACTTTTAGCACTGTTTGCTATTGATGATCTGTTTCACGAATTGCAGCCCACAAACGTCCTCCTTATTGGATGATAACAAGACAAAGTAAAGATAAAAAAATCCCTTCTTTAATAGTTCTTCATTTAGGAGTTCATGTATGGTTAGGAAGGGAAACAATTTTCAGACAGAATTCAGACAGAAAGAAAATAATAAAAATACAATTTCCTTATAAGATTAATAAGATTCAAAGCTGCTAACTAATTCTAAATGCATGTTTAGAGATAAAATGCCTTGATAGGCAGGAAGCAGAATAGATTAATCTGAGATGGTTTTCCTATGTGAATAATAAATATGCTAGTGATGCAACTTCTGTAACATATTATCGAAAAGCTAGCACCATCTGTGCACTGCACCATATTTTTAATGCAATGCAAAGCTTTACAGATTCTTAATTAATCTCCTTTTTTTTAGTTCTTATTGATTTGAGGTTAATGAGCAAAATTAGATGTTTTATCTCCTGGATGCCTGGCTGTCTCCAAAACAATTTGAGATTTGAAAGGTAGAGGGATATAAGTTAAAAAAAAAAACAAGAGGGAACGAAGTAAAGGGGGAAACAAGAAGCTACAGTAGACTTCAAGAGGAGCATTGTAGTTAAGCCAGGTACATTGGTGCCAAACTCAGCTTGCTGTATAGGCAGAATAAGTGGTATAAAAAGTTAAGCAACCTGTGCTCATGTCAGCAGGCTAAGTTGGCTACCTAGTAGGGACAGTAATGGTTTCATAGACCACCAATTTGAAGGAAGTACATATCAATAAAGGGGAGGGGTGCAGGCAGGGCCAAGTGAAGAGTACGGAACAAAGGGAGTCATATATACATATTGTGTGTGTGTGTGTGTGTGTGTGTGTGTGTGTGTGTGTGTGTGTGTGTGTGTGTGTGTGTGTGTGTGTGTGTGTGTGTGTCTCTAGCTGTGTATACATACTATATATATATATATATATATATATATATATATATATATATATATATATACACACACACACACACATATATATCTATATATACCCCAGGATTCAGGAAGCTCTGCATGGCGTGCAGGAATAGTGCAGGAGCTGCTGGAGGCAATATGGCCGTAGAGAGATCCAGGAACAAGTTCCCAGGACATGCACAAGCACTCCTGCACTATTCCTGCATGGACACAGCTCCTGTATGCAAATTATCCCATTTGCTGGTGAAAACCATGCAAATGAGGTGAATTTGTGATCCAGGAAGCTGGCAGCCGTCCATGCAGGACTAGTGTAACCAGCAGAAATGTACTCGGTTAGTAACCGAGTACATTTCTGCAAACTACAAAACGGAGCCATGACAGCTCCAAATAAAGGGTGTATATAATGTGTAAAGCATGCCAATGGCCAAATATATGGCCATTGGCATGGAAAACAGTTGCAAAAAAATAAAATTACCTTTTTTTTGGCCAATTTCGGCTCAAATGGGATCGGCTGGAAAATAAAATAAAAACCATGAAAAAAGCTTTCCCTGCAAAATCACAATTTTGCCATTATAGTCAATGACAGGCAGAAGACAACAAGGCCAGTGAAAAATGATTGCTAAGTGGGAAGGCTTAGTGTGGGACTTGTAACTAGGCATTAGCAGGCAATCCTATGCAAATGAAGGGAATGATACTGAATCACAGATTTCCCCTCATGGCTAGCCTGCACCCAACCGTGTAGGTGCAGGAAGACCATGGTGCAAGCCTAAGAGCTAGCTGACTTCATAGAGGGGTGTGTCAGGCATACTGTAAGCTTATTGGAGCCCCGTGGCTTGGGTTTGCCCTAAGCTTAGCAGAGCTAAGGAAGGGTGTGTGTCTGAAGCTGCCAAACACACTTTACATTGCCTAAACGGGTGTGCGTTCTGTGCACCAGGTTTTAAACCAAAAAAAAAAAGTAAACCAGGAAATAGCAGCTCTGTGTACATCTGTGCACTGTGTTTGTGCGGCATGCCTCAGGGCTTAAACAGGAAGGCAATGGGAGGGGAAAACAGCAGTAGGAAGGTAATCAAGGAGAACTAGCATAGCTGGCAGGTGAAATGAATCAGAATCAGCCAATTACACAGGCAGCAGCCCAGCCTAGCCCAATACACTACTATAAACTATGCAAAAAGCTTTCTCTCTGGTGTTTCCCACAAACTCTACACCACCGGTGTACACAAATGGGGAAATTTTACCTAACAAAAGCAACAAAATGATAGGGGCTGCATTTGCTCTCATAAATCAACATGTGGAAGAGGCTGAGGGTAGTAAGGATGTGAATTCTGATGACCAACCCACAGTGAGGAGAAGGAGAAGAGTGTACAGACCCAGGGTAACCTACCAGGGGCTACACGAGCTGGAGATAGTGGAGCGCTATTGGGTGGACAGGGACCTCCTACAGCAAATTGTTGAGTTGTGCCGGCCAAACCTCACACACAGAACCAATAGAGGGGAACCCATCCCAGTGGATACCAAGGTATGTGTGGGCCTAAGAATACTAGCCACAGGTACCTTCCAAAGGCCAACTGGAGATATCATGGGGATCTCACAGGCATCAGAATCCAGGCTACTCCACCAGTTCCTGGATGCCATGTCAGTACATGCCCGTGAGCACATATATTTCCTCAACACCCGTGAGGCGTTGACCAGCAATATGCATCTCTTTCACCAAATAGCAGAATGACCTGAGGTAGTGGGTGCTATAGACTTCATGCACATACACATCAAAGCACCACTCAGTGAGCAGGGTAGAGTCTACATAAACCACAAGGGCTTCCCCTCCATCAACTGCCAGGTTGTGTGCAATGCCCAGAGCATTATAATGAATGTGTGTGCTGGCTGCCCTGGAAGCTATCATGACTCCCACATTTGGCAGATGATGCAGCTGTACCAGAGATTTGCCAATGGGGACATCCCATATGGCCATCTAGTGGGGGATGCTGGTTACGCACTGGAGCCATGGCTGATGACACCCTTCAGAAATGCACACACACACGAACAAGAACTCCATAATGAGGCACATGCACAGACCAGAATCATAACAGAGCATGTGTTTGGGATGCTCAAGTCACAGTTCTAGTGCCTGGACATATCTGGTGGAGCCTTGCAGTACTCACCAGCTGCATGTACCCAAATTGTCATCATATGTGCCATGCTACACAATATGAGCCTGCGGAGACAGCTGCAGCAAGAATAGCATGGGGCAGGGCCACACAGTCCACCACCCTTGCCAAGGCCTGCACAGGCACAGAGTGACTTGGAGGAGGAGGAACAACCTGAGCCTGCCCCAGTAGGCAGAAGGAGGTGTGCTCAGTATGCCCAGGCCTTGGCAAAGAGGCTATGCATAGCACATACACTGACAATGTAGGAACCCAGGGAATGACACCTCTCTCTGACTCACACATACAGTAAAAGGGATGTCAAACATGACACTACCTGTGCTTAACCATGTATATGGAGTGTACTATCTTCATCCGACATAGTCAGCCTTCCAGCACCATCCTTAATACTGGCACAGCCACAAGGTAAGTCACTCTCCCTATGAATTGCTGAATGGAGTAGTATGTTTTGTTACTTGCATCTATGGTAGGGATGTGAGCATGCAAGAGAATCGGGTGGCTGAATGGGATGCCAGCAGATAGTAGACACCTATATTGGCAGCATAAAATCTGTAACAAATGCTGGTGTCACCACTGTAGCCAGTACTAGACTGCAGGAAATGTGGTGGGCCAAATGTGTGTCCATGGGACACACATGCCAGTCCGTGAGGCTCACATAACCAACAACAGTCTCAGCTAGCAGGACAGGTATAGACAAACACAAGGTAAGGCTGTGCTAAAGCCTCTGATTGATGGCTATGGAGAACAGCCCCCCTCCAGACCTACACAGACAGACTACAACAGGTCAGGCAGTATGATATTAGTTCCGAAGGGTAAGAAGTCTGAAACTGAAATGTAGGTCAATAAAACCTAAGAACTGTAGTACACTGATATTCCTCTAGTTTGCATGATAGGCCAGGATACAGAATGAAATGCTGTACCTGAAATACCAGTGCAGTCATAGCAAATGTGTACAATTGTCAGGTGTGCCACCTCCCCCCCAATCCTATGTAGAAATGTAGTAACATATATGTGTAGGTATAATAACAGTGGAACACAGATTACCTGAACTGGCCAAAGTAGCAAGATAGATTGTATCACGTGTACAATATGCAGGGCTGTGTGTGTTAGGTTGGTGTGTGTTATATATTGTGTGAGAGTGGTCAGCATGTAGGCATGGTGGGTTTTGTCCTGGTGGCCATTGGCCAGTACTGCCGATGACAGGGCCAAGTTCTCACAACTGCAGTGCCAAGCAAAATGCATCCAAGCAAGACACATTCCAGCAATAAGCCATAGTAATTGTTCGGATGTAATATCTGTCACCATTTGAAAGATGGACATGGCATGAATGTGGGCCCAGACATACAAACAGTACACCGGTGGAAGTATCCTAGACAGACAGTGTATAAAATGTTACTGTCAAATGGACATACCTTTGGAATTGTACATACAGGTTAGCAGCACATTAGTTGGGTTTGTAGTATGGAATACCGATGTCATCTAGCCAAATACTGGCAGGCCACAAAGGTCACAGGTATGAAGTATTGAGAAACTGATGATGTCCCTGCACAAGCCAGCTTAAGTGGAATGCCCCACATATATCTGTGAGTCAGCTGCAAGTAGCTTCCATAGCACACATGCACCCAGCTCACCCCACCAGCAGCCACAGGTACCTCACAGGTCTTATCCCTGCTGTTGGGAATTAGTACAATATGACCCCCACCTCTGTATGGAAATAGCCACAGAATGCAGCATGCTGAAGAGGTGTCCCATGCAGGTGTGTCCCTAGCTGTAAGCAGCACCCTGCCAGCATCCACACCACTGAATCAATAATGATAGAAAGTATTGACATTAACACCTTGCACACCTACCCTGTCACTCCAGTGGAATACAATGGCTTGCAGCCTGGGAATGTAGGAGTGACACAATGCAACAGCCTGCTACAGATGGTGTGCATCACTACCAAATGCTCTACAGTTATTTGTCAAAGGACTGTGTCTCACCCATACTACCAATGTATGTTATCTCATGGACTGCCAAATAACAGCATAACACAGTCCACAGAACCCAAATGCAAGGCCATGTCAACAAATCCCCGAAACATGTCCACCATGACCTACTGCATGAACTGTGGACCAACCCCAAAATACTGCTGGGATGAATTGATAACTATAGGGAACTTATCAGATAATGTTTGCATAATGTTTGGAAAAGGATAGAATAACAGAGGGGAGATAGGAGCATGGATGCCATGGAGTGTGTGAAGTCTGAAACGCAGCCATGTGCACATACTATCATGCCTGCAAACACAGGAATGGGTGACTACAAACCTGCTTGTAAACCACAATGTGAAGGGGTAATGACCAGAAATATGAGCCCTGCCTCTGGGTAACCTGAGTGAATCTGTACAGCTGTGAGGTATGGCCACAGCAGGATATGGCCATACTGTCATGTCGATGGATGTACAAGCATGAGATCCTCAGCCACCACTGTACCAAGGTGCTGAACCATTTACACAGACCCATCAGCAAGTGTCTACAGTTTCCCCTGCAGAATGGCATGATTGTGCAAGAATATGTAGGCTGCAGACCACAATACTGGACATAGTTTCATTCACCCCAGGAAATTAGTGTAAGCAAATATGTATACCTGACAGTAGTCGATGACATAAAACATCACAGTGTAAAATATCTCTAACACCAAAACCATGTAGCAGAAGCAGCACAGACACAATTACCTACAGTAACCCACTATTATTTGCCCATTTTTACCCCATATTGACAAGCTATCTACAGATATCCCACAGAAACAGGTTTCTAGCTGTAGATGTAGGACACAAAAGCCTGCACTGGAGTACAACCTACCTGGAATGGATTCACACATTCAATACAGAAGGTCATACTGGGCATGCTCCCACACTTAGAGAAACGAAGCCCATGTCTGACAACAACAGTGGACTATAGAATAAAAGAACATGTTAGAGATGTAAAAAATAAAAAACCAAATAGTCCCATTGCAGAACATTTTAACTTGTGTCATGGTGGAGATATGAGTTGTATGAAAGCAACAGTTTAGGAACATGTACCACTACATTTTAATAATGTTGATTTTCAGAAAAGTGTATTGAGACAAAAGGAGTCTGTCTTAATTATGAAATATGGTACTCTGGCTCCATATGGTTTAAATAAGGAATGTAATTGGCAAAGCCTTGTTTAAGGCTATACCTTTAAACTTTTGAATTTTTTATGTTTTAATTGAATAATGGTTTAATTGAATGTAATTAAATATTTTATAGATGTATATAAATGGTCTTTTTGTGACTGTTATTTTTTTACTCTGAAAAGGCTGTTGGCCGAGGCGCTAAGAGATTGAAAATCGACTTTGTAAATACAGTGAAGTTTTTTGAATAAATACTTCCAGACTTTGAAAGTAGAGCTGGGACTCACTTTTTGTTCTGTTGTTGAGATTATCAGCTGGTTCCTGCTTTTGTTGTTTATCCTTTAATATGACTAGTGAGTCCATGTGCTCCTTTCCGCGCATATTTAGAGAGTCTGGTTTGGACATGTTTCAACGTAATGGTGAAAATTCTGGTCGTGTCAATGTTCTTACGAATAATGAAGTTGAATCTGCTCTAACTAAAACAATACCTGAAGGTCCAGGAGGTTCTGGTCTGGGTATTATGAAAAAATGGGAAAATTCAAGAATGAGGTCTGCTATCAATCCTTTTGCCACAGTAGGCAAAAAAGTTACTATACCTGATAATCCTGATGCTCAGGACTTATGTACGAAATTGGAGAAGTTGATATTTAAAGAGACAGCGGTATTTTACAATATTGGTAGTCTTGAAAGATATGCTGAATTAGAAATTACACCTCGAGGTTTAAGATCAGTTAAGAACCCTTCTACACCGTTTGATCTTAATGATGAAATAGATCAAAAGTTTCATGAGCGCTGGATAGCTGCACATCGGTGCAGTGTTGAATGGGTTTCAATTTTAACTGAAAGAGATAATATCAAAAAGGATAAACTCGTGAATGAAATGAAACAAGTTTGTGATCAATTAGTTAGCTTGACTTCTAATACCACTTTGGAAAATTTCCTGGTGGGTATAAATCTGAAATTAATCAACTATGAAAAGATCTTATTGACCGAAAGAAGTACAAGCTAAATAGAGACATAAAAGATTATGAACACAAGAGGCGTTTGTGTTCTCCAATAATCAGAGAACTAGGAAGAAGGCTGTTACGTTCCAGAGAGGAAATCCGGTGTCTGAAGCGTAAAAGTAAAGGCTTCCTGTCAGGTGAAAGTGGTGCATCATCGTGGGAAGAAGATGACAGAGAACTTTCCTGAATTACCAGGAGCATGGTCGCTAATGAAGGTTTCAGAAGGCGTTTGAATTCAAATGGACAATACACAATACCAGGAAAGGGTTGGAATTATTCAGAACCAAAGAGACTCGGGTGATGGACATTTTAAAGAGTAGATGGACTTGATTTTGTCAGTGAAACTGTAAGTAATGATTATGTGGTCAACTTATCGGATTATATGTTGGATAATGTGGAAAGGGGTATTTTGGAAAGGGGGTTGAAGTTTGTTCCCACCTGCTTTCCAAAAATATGAGTTAAAACAGAAGTATTTCAACTGTTTAGAAATCAATCTTAAAGAGTATTTTCTAGACATACTTTTGGTTCTGGGAACAATAACAGCTCTATTACGGAAATGTTTAACAGTGATAGTGAGAGTGATGAGAGTTTTTATTCGTGTACTTCAGATAATGAAGACATGGTTAATGCATATAGTACATTTAATGTTAGTAAGTTAAAATCAAATAGTTCGTTTATACCTCCATAAAACACATTAATACAAAAGTTTGAATGTGTATTAAATCTATTGGTGGAAAAGGAGCTAGAATGTTTTTTGAAACAAAAACATGATTACAATCTGACAAAAATAGAGTGGAATAAACTGCAAGGACTTAGTAAGAATAAGAATATAGTGTTTAAGCCCTCAGATAAAGGGGGTAAACTGGTTATATTAAACGTGTGATTATTACGAGATGTGTATGAAGCATTTGGGTAATAAAAATGTTTATCTTGAGATTGATTTAAGATACATAAAGGAAGCAGAAGCTGACTTTATGAATTTACTACAGAAAGGTATTAGGTTACATTATTTCACAAAATCTGATGTTGACCACAAAATAATTATTAAAAATACTCAAATGGCAAGATTTTTTTGTCTGCCGAAGATACACAAAAATTTCAATAGCCCCAATTGTGTCAGCTCATGGCTTTACTTATAATATGTGTAGTTTGTTACATGATATATTAATTGATAAAGTTGTGACATTACCTTCCTATATCAAAGATTCTTATGATTTTTTACAAAATATCAAGAGTATAGGTTGGGAGGAAGGAATGTATTTTATTACTGCAGATGTAGAGTTTATACACAAATATCTCCCATTTTTGGGGATTGGAAGCTATTAAATTTTTTTTGAGTGATTGTCCTAGAACACACTATATACTAGAGATGATAGAATTTTGTTTAAAAAATAATGCTTTTGAATTTAATGGTAAATTATATAAGCAATTAATTGGAACAGCGATGGAGCAACATTTGCTCCAGCTTATGCTAATTTATTTATGGGGATGTTTGAGAATGAATTTCTATATAAATTACATTTCTTCAATACATATGTCATAAAATATTATAGATTTATTGATGATCTTATTTTTATATGTAAAGACGGTTATGAATTTTGTGATGAATTTATACAGAAATTAAATATTAATAAATATGGTATTAAATTTGGGGATGTGCAGATAGGTTCTGAAATTAATTTTTGGACATTTCTCTTAAAGGTATTAATAATCAGTTCATTCATACTAGTATATACAGAAAATTTGATGAAGTTAGTTGGAAAATGTGTGGGAGTAGTTGTCATCCTATACATAACGTTAAAAAGTATACCCTATGGAGAGTTTATGAGAATAAAAAGGCTTAACTCAGATGTTAATTTAGCTTTTGATGAATCTTTAAGAATGGCCAAGTTATTTATTAATAGGGGTTATGATATTAATGCAGTTAAAAACAATATTATAAAGGTGTTCAAAAATAGTTTTGATATAAAAACAACTGATGGAAAATATAATGAACATAGATACAATGAATATTCAACTAGTGAAGAAAAAATATTTTTTGTGACAAAATATACAAATTTTTCTTATATTATGAATGAATTGATTAAGCAATATTGGTATATTATCAAAATGAAGTTGATTCTTTAAATAATATTAGATTAATTGTGTCATATAAAAAAGCTAAAAGTATTAGAGACTTTATAGTCCATAGCATATTTAAACAACCTACAATTCAGATAGTAACTAGTTTGAAAGAGCTGGGCACCTTCCCATGTGGAAGTTGTTCAGTGTGTAAATATATAGTAACTGAAGTAGAAAAAATTAATGGAAAAGTTTTAGTGTTAGGGCTAAGTATACATGCAGAAGTAAGGGATTGATTTATACTATTTTTTGCACATGTAAGAAATTTTATATTGGTGAAACGAAGAGAATGTTGGCAGACAGAATAAAAGAACATGTTAGAGATGTAAAAAATAAAAAACCAAATAGTCCCATTGCAGAACATTTTAACTTGTGTCATGGTGGAGATATGAGTTGTATGAAAGCAACAGTTTTGGAACATGTACCACTACATTTTAATAATGTTGATTTTCAGAAAAGTGTATTGAGACAAAAGGAGTCTGTCTTAATTATGAAATATGGTACTCTGGCTCCATATGGTTTAAATAAGGAATGTAATTGGCAAAGCCTTGTTTAAGGCTATACCTTTAAACTTTTGAATTTTTTATGTTTTAATTGAATAATGGTTTAATTGAATGTAATTAAATATTTTATAGATGTATATAAATGGTCTTTTTGTGACTGTTATTTTTTTACTCTGAAAAGGCTGTTGGCCGAGGTGCTAAGAGATTGAAAATCGACTTTGTAAATACAGTGAAGTTTTTTTGAATAAATACTTCCAGACTTTGAAAGTAGAGCTGGGACTCACTTTTTGTTCTGTTGTTGAGATTATCAGCTGGTTCCTGCTTTTGTTGTTTATCCTTTAAAGTGGACTATACATATCTGACATTCACATATGTTGTGCATACACTCCACATTGCATACCAGTCATGCTTTGCACACACATTGGATAGGAATACACACATATATCCAAGGACAACACACTATAATAGGCTAAACTTACACATACATAGATGTGTGGAAGAGAGTGACAGACAGTGACAAAGAGTCCCCCCCATCATGAGGCCTGTCCCACCCAGCACACACCCAATTGGCTCAAACCACCTGATGTGCAAATGTCAATCACTGTAGACATTTGCCTCTAGTATCCCTTAGCACTATAGTGTCTGTGGTCCTTGTGATAACTGTATAACATGACTGTACAAGTCATTATTCATCTAGCGGTTGTATACATGTACCAGTTAAATTTAAACCTGTGTGTGCCTGAGTGTTGTGTGTCTGCTTCCAGATGAATGGTTTATGGCCCATGCACACACACTGCACTCCCCATTGCCCTATGTTTGCAAGCCTGCTGATGTAATTAACCTTGAAATACACCTTTGGTGAAGGAGTAGCCCTATAAGCTCCGTGGCACGTGCTATAAGTGCATAATGGTATAGTGTGATATACCTAGTTAGGTAGGAATTCTAATCCCAGACATGGCAACTGAGTCTATGTGTGTGTGTGTGTGTGTGTGTGTGTGTGTGTGTGTGTGTGTGTGTGTGTGTGTGTGTGTGTGTGTGTGTGTGTGTGTGTGTGTGTGTGTGTGTGTGTGTGTGTGGTTGGTTTGTGTGTGTGTGTGTGTGTGTGTGTGTGTGTGTGTGTGTGTGTGTGTGTGTGTGTGTATGTGTGTGTAGGGATCAATGCTTTTGTGGCCATTCACAGTCACTACACACCCATTGCTCTACTTTGGCAAGCCTGCTGATGTCATTCACCTTGAAATACACCTTTGGGGAAAAAGTAGCCCAATAAGCTCCGTGGTGCATGCTAGAACTGCATAATGGTGTAGTGTGATGTACTAATTAGGTAGGAGTTCTAATCCCAGCCATAGCAACTGTGAAATTCTGTGTGTGTTTGTTTGTATGTGTAGGGCTCAATGCTTTTGAGGCCATTCACAGTCACTGCAATTACCATTGCCCTACTTTGGCAGGGCTGCTGTTGTCATTCACTTTGAAATACACCTTTGTGGAAGGAGTAACCCAGTAAGCTCCATGGTGTGTCCTATAACTGCGTGATGCTATAGTGTGATGTGCTAGTTAGGTAGGAGTTCTAATCCCAGACAGGGCAACTGTAAAACTTTGTGTGCGTGGTTGTTTGTCTGTGTAGGGATCAATGCTTTTGAGACCATTCACAGTCACTATAATGTCCATTGCCCTACTTTGACAGGCCTGCTGATGTCATTCACTTTGAAATGCACCTTTGGGGAAAGCATTGCCCAATCAGCTCCATGGCATGTGCTATAACTGCATAATGCTGTAGTGTAATGTACTAGATAGGTAGGAGTTTTAATCTTAGACATGGCAACTGTGAAACTCTATGTGTATGTGTTTGGTTGTGTGTGTGTAGGGATCAATGCTTTTGTGGCCATTTACAGTCACTAGGCACTCCTAAAAATGCAGAACATCGATATCTGTGCAGTAACAGAGACCTGATCCAAGGCTCCAATGAGCACTCCTGCAATAGCAGGTACAGTTCTTGCCACTCCTGTCGGCCACAAACCAGGACCAAAACATTAAAGGTGGAGGAGTGTCCATATTCACCAAGGATATTCACACCAACAGACTACTTGCCTAACACAATGCGTCTGAAATTCTCACGGTGCAACTAACGCTAGGTAAGACTGCAATCCAAATTGTATAGCTTGCTACAGAGCCTCCACCATGCCCCAAGATTCCCACTACACCTTTCTAAATATACTGGAAAATATTAAGATAGAACCAAACATTCTAATACTGGGTGATTTCAACTACCCTGCCATTAACTGGGAAAACTACTCATGTACAACACCTCTGCCCAACGGTTCTTGGAAGTCATAATTCCCAATGCCCTGGATCAAGTAACTCATAGTCCCAACATGGGCTCCAATATCCTAGACCTGGTCATTACCAACATGGGAAATTGATGCTCCACACCTATCGTCACCCCATCAGTGGTCAGGTCTGCCCATAACCTAATCACCCTTAACATCCACATCCCTCCCCCACACCCCAGTAAGGAAACCTCTGTAAAAAAAATCGCCAAAACCAACTCCATGCTACACATGTCAGACATGACAAATGTCATGACATCCATGCAGATGGGAACTGAAAGGTTGACTGCTGAATCCTACACTAAGGCACTGTATGAGCACATCCACTCATACATGAATCGTGCCATCCCAAATAGAACCACACAGGTAAAAAACACACTCTCCAGAGCTAAGAAAACAGCATGCATGGGTCTAGACAACATCCCGGTCTGTGTACTACATGAACTACAAAATGAACTGGCACCACACCTACATGTCATGTATAATCATAGCCACACCTCAGGCTTCATGGCCCACTGAGTTGCACAGAGCTACAGTTAACCCAGTCCACAAGGGTAAATCCACCTTGGATCCTGAGAACTACCACCCTAGCAGACTGATGAGCCTGATCTGTAAGGCCATGGAATGTATTATCATGGAACTTATAAACAAAGACATTGGCAATCTGCAAACATTGGATCCCACCCAGGTTGAGTTTGTGAAGGGCCAGTCATGTCTCCTGAACCTGACTGACATTTTCAAATCAGTCTCCAGAGCTGTGCACGAGGGTAAGGCGGTTCACACAGCCTATCTGGACCTTGCCAAGGCCTTCGACACCATCCCCCAGTCTGGAATCATAGATAAATGTACTAAGCTGGCCATTAATCCCTATGTCACTTGATGAGTTGCCAACTGCCGTACTGACAGAACCCACACTGTAAAAGTAGGCAACTCCAAATCCAGCCCCAGACAAATGACATTTGGAGTACCTCAGGGTTCAGTCCTAGGACCGTTCTTGTTTGGCATCTACTGCTCTTAAGTACAGGCTAACACTAAGGGACTCTGGCTAACAAAGGTCAAAGATTACTGCAAACTGGGAGCCAATATTGAATCCCCAAATGATGTGGATATTCTACAAAAGGGCCTTATAGAAAGAGATGCTTGGTGCCAGAGCCATGGGCTCAAGCTCAATGCCAAGAAATGTATTGTTATCCCCTTTGGGAAGGAACATATACCCAGGAAGTACCACATACGTGACAGTACACTAAATACCAAAAGTGTGATAAGAGACTTAGGGTCACAGGTGGGCAGTGGTCTCACCTTCGATAACCACATCAAGACAACAGTCAGGAAATCCTTCTATGTGGCACACCTCATCACTAAGGGCTTTTCATCCAGAAAAAAGGTGGCCATTGTCCCACTGTAGTCATATCTCAGTAGACCCAGTATAGAATAGAATGCTTCATTTAGTAGGTACCTCTCAAGACATTTGCAACAACTAGAAAGGCTGCAGAAACATCTCACTAAAAGAATCACAGGCCTAAAGAAGATGCCCTATGCTGACCTTCTGAAAATCATCCAGCTATACTCTATCACATATCGTCTACTCAAAGGTGATCTCTGCTTAACATACAATGCCATGTCAAACCCAGAACTGTTGGACATGCTACACTTAAAGAAATCCCAATCCCTCAGAACCACACACTTCAGGGATCCAAACCTTGTCATCACAATGAATAAAACATGCTGGAGGGATGGGTTCCTGACCCAGAGACTCCCCAGACTCTGGAATAGACTGCACATACATGTCAAGCAGAGTGTCTCTTTGGCCCTCTTCAAAAGGAACCTTGAAGACTTGATGGGAGATAGATAATTCACCCTGGGGATCACATCAATCACCCTGCTAGACAGGGGTCCAGGGAAGTAAATATTGTGGGAAGAAATAGCCAGGGAATTGTCATGGCTAGGCTTGTATAGGCCTTAGGGATGATAGCCTAGTACCAACCTATGAACCTATGAACTACACTTTCCATTGCCCTACCTTGGCAAGCCTGCTGATGTCATTCATTTTGAAATACACCTTGGGGAAAGAGTAACCCAGTAAGTTCCGTTGCGTATGCTATAACTGCGTAATGCTGTAGTGTGATGTACTAGTTAGGCAGGAGTTCTAATCCCAGACATGGCAACTATGAAACTGTGTGTGTGTGTGTGTGTGTGTGTGTGTGTGTGTCTCTGTAGGGATCAATGCTTTTGAGGCCATTCAGAGTCACTACAGTTTCCATTGATCTACTTTGACATGCCTGCTGATGTCATTCACCTCGAAATACACCTTTGGGGAAAAAGTAGCCCAGTAAGCTCCATGGCATGTGCTACAGTGTGATGTACTAGTGAGGTTGGAGTTCTAATGCCAGACATGGCAACTATGAGTGCGTGTGCTTGTCATTAGTATCCTGTGTGGAGGTAGCTGCAAGTGTGTAATAACAGGACTCATTGTGGAGCGGGTTTAGCAAATTTCTTATATGGTGGCCTATTATATGTCACAATGTCCACCTTAAAAGGACAACAGGTGTCAAAAAGCAGAGAGACCGGTGTAGACAATCCATACCTCTACATGTGACTTCATGGATTGGGAACAATACAGGCAACCCTTGTATTACCCAGAGAACACTCTCCACCCAGTCTCATACGCACACTTGGCTAGGCAACAACCACTATGTTGGTAGTTCCCTAAATATTGCCCACAGATAGTAACCATGGTGTGATTGCAGTTCACTACAGAGGACATGGCACCCTGTCCCATCCCTGCAATAGGCAAATCATTGCATACAATGGTCCTTTGTTATGTTCCCCACTGGACGCCTGCAACAACTGTAGAGTCAGCAAATGTAACCCACAAAGGAAATACCATGCCTTATACACATGCCCTGTATGGACAGATGCCACTGACACCAGTGAATACCTGTATCATGCTGTCAATGTAGGTGCAGGGTCAACCTGGTTTCCATTGCCAGTTCTCACCACATGAGGTCAAGAATGTCACATCAGATGATAACAATCTGTCAACACAACATGCCCCAGACACCCCAGGTACACTTCCACATGTCATAGAACATGCATGTGGGACATGTGCACATCCCAGACACCGTCCATGTTATGGAATATAGAACACATACATGGCAAGCATTGCACAGCACTGGCCACCCACAATAGTAACCCAGGTGAGTGGATGGTGAATACAATACCCACCTGTATGGGCTAATCCAGAGACTACACCCCTGAGTCACACTGCAGACACTTGTCATGTGGCCTAATGCCAAGGTATACCCTTTACCTAGTCTTGTACAGCCTTCTGGCGCAGTCAACCATTACACACCTGTGAAGCAATGCACCCATGCATGTCAGTACTGGAAAACCTGTGTCTGTGTGTGTGGAGTATAATGATTTGGATGCCATTCACACCCACTACACCTCCCATTGGCCTAGTGAAGCATGCCTTCTGATGTCAGACACATTGATATACCCTTTGCCCATATATCAGCCTGATAACCTCTGTGGTGCATGTGATATCTGCGTAATACTGTAGTGTAGCAAACTAGTTAGTTAGGAATTCTAATCCTGACCCTGCCAACTGTGATAATGTGTGTGAGTCCCTGAAGACATGTGGCTGTATCGTCCTTGACACCTGTTCTTGTGGACAGGCACATGTACTACACCTACCTTATCCCTCCTTTATCATTGTTGCTTATGTCACTCACTGTCAAATATACCTTTGGACAACTCTCCACCATGTAAGCTCTGTGGTGCACAATAACTACATAGAAATGTAATAGCAATGCATAGTCAGGTAGGGGTTTGAAACCCCATACTGGTAAGAGTGTGACACAAACATGCTTAGCTTTTACTCTCCTACCCCCCCTCCCTGTCTTACTTTGTCTCTGTCAGTCTCTCTCACTCCCTCTCTGGTGGATTGATGCTCATGAGCAGCTGATGGCATGTGCACAAATTGCAGTCCCCCACTAGTTGATTGCATGTGGAGCAGCTGTGATAACATTCCCATAGTCAATTGCATGGAAACACACTCCTATAACTATAAACATCATGTGGGTGTTGGACCTTTTCATTCACTGTGAGCAGGTCTTCATGTCGGTGTTTGGCAAACAGCATCACAGATGGTAGTGGGATATACCTTTAACAACATCCACTGTGGAGACAGGCCAACAAACAGGAGGGGGATGTTCCAGACATGACTACAGAATGTAAGTCTTGCTCTTCTGCATTTGAAGTAATGTTGGTTTAACAGGGTTTGTGTGGATATGGCTGGTCTACATGATTTAATACCTGTCATGACAGTGTTATGTGGTTGAGGAAACTCCCACCTGTAGGGCTATCTGCAGACTGGCCAGTGTTTGGAGTCTTATGTGTGTTGTGTTACTCACATATTACCTATATTTAGAACTGCAGAAGCATAGTCTGAGGATTGCAATCAGTACATGGTGACAACCATGAGAGTTACTGACTTCATATCCCTCATAGGACATATGTCACAACAAACCCTGTTACACCAGTAAATGTATGAGATTATCACAGCAACATGTCAATATTGACCCTGTGTTTGTGCTTCCAGCCACAACTCTGTCAATCTTTGTACATATGTCATGCAGTAAGAGGTGCATATGCTCAATACACCATTATTTATTGACATCATACCTGATAAGAAGTTAGTGAGATATCAGACTGCTAGACATGTTATGTATAGTAGGGGTTATATTTGAGGACAAAACCTGGAAATTCTGTCGTAGTGTGTACTGTAGTGAGGTCTGTGTACTTATGGTGATTGTCAACAGTGTGTGTATTGCGAATATGTACCTTGGCCTGTGTACAGACTGTGGTAGATGCCATTGTTCTTGGTCCTGTTCTATCTGATGTTACATGCTGCTCCAGTGTATGGTACCCTATCAGCTTACATGTTTGTCGGGCCAAACACACACATGTCCCATACCGCAGTCAGGCATCAGAATACACTGTGTATTGGCCCAGTATATGTAGGGTTAATGTGTGAGTGGCACATATGAGGATGGTATTCATCAGACAGTCTATATACTGTAATATTAAGCAAGCTTACCATGTGTGGCTGTGGCTCTGTTCACATTGGTTGTGGGTATGCACTTTCATACAGGTATCTGTTACTCTGTGTTGTGACATGTCTGTAGATCCTGCTATATTTGCAGGCACATGTGTATTCCCAAAGTCAATGCAAACCCACACATACGGCAAGTGCAAGGGCTCTAAAGTTCAGAAGCAAATTCAAAATAAACAGAGCCAGCACAAAGTGTGGTATAACAATTTAATATGCCCAACTATGCAGTATCATGGGTGAGGGAAAAAAAGTCCCAACACCCAAACCAAACTGGTTTTGGCTCAATAGCCTTCTTCAGTGAGAAAGACAAACAGCATACAAGTAATGTGGCAAAAAAGCCCTTTATATATACGTACATAAATACAAGACATCCTCCTATTGGTTAATTAGAGATGCTCATTTAGACCAGGAAGAAAAAGCCCCCGCCCCCCTAGTTTGATAATCCATTTCCTTTCTTTAACATTTAAAATAGTATGCCAACCAGATTTATCCCTACAATTCCCCAATATACAATCAATTATAGTAAATCTAAATAAAGCAGTATTGTGTTTGCAAGTGTGTTTAAAGAGAGCATTGGACTGTCTTTTATTCTTTATATCACTCACATGTTCCCCAATTCTAAGTTCAAGAGATCTCAAAGTTTGGCGCACATAAAACGCAGAGCATGAGCAAGTGTCCAAATATATTACCCAACTTGTGCTGCAATTTGCCAAAAAAGTGATACTAAAGACTGTTGAAATATTTTTGCTGGTAAATTCCTTAGTTTTGTTCACCCTATAACAATAGCAACAATGTCCACAAGGGACAGATCCAACCAATGTGTCCCCTGTGATTGTACGTTGGATGGGAAACGTCCCCCTCTGGTCAAACCGCTTATAATGACTAAATAAAGAACCCAATGTGTGGCCCCTGCGGGAGGAAAAGGAACATCTGTCCCCCAAATAATCAGACAATCTTTCCTCTGCCATCAGAATGTTCCAATGTCTATTAATAACATGCATATATGATTTGGTGTTCTTGCCAAAAGTAGTAACAAATCTCACCCTAGACTGAGTATCTGGTGACTGAACCTTGTATTCCAATAATTTGGCCCTATCCTGGTTCGAAGAAAATTGGAAAGCCCTGCTAATATCCCCTGGTTTGTAACTCCTGTCCTGGAACTGGTGGATCATGTTCGTTTTATATTGGTCATATTCAAAGAATTGGAGCAAATCCTTCTGACCCTTAAAAACTGAGATTTTGGGATGTTCTGGATGATATGTTGTGGGTGGAAGATTGTAGCATGCAAGAGATAATTATATTGGGGAACTTTCCTATATACCTCAATATGCAAGGTATTATCAGAATTTCAACTAACAAAAACATCCAAAAAGATCATTTCAGTCCTACTGAAAGTAACCTTAAATTCAATGCCCCATTTATTCTGTTAGAAAAATGTGTATTTGAATACATGAGAAATGCTAGCTTAAAAGCAAAGTAGTATATAATGCATTTTATTCTATTAATCATATAGTAGTAAAATTAATTCATGTCTAAATGTGAAGTAGTTTTGAAACTGCAGTGTGGCTTGAAGCAAAAGCTGATCTCTGACCCTGGCAGAATGCTAGCTTAGCAAGATTTAATGTTTATGCTTTTCATAAGTGATTATCTGCTGGGTCAGGAAATTAAATGTGTGAAATAATGAAATCTTCTGCTCTTTCCTGTTGGAATGATCTGGCCTTGTATATGTGTTACTTAGATAGCACACAGCTGTGTGAGAAAGTATAACAGAGAACAAAGACATACATTAAAAGACTGAAGCTGCTATTGTATTCGAACTGATATGAAACCTTGAACAAGTAACTTTACAGAAAGACATTATGACTGACCAGCTGGATAGCAAGGCCGTATTGTATCTAGAGGAAACGTTTTTAAAACATACTGCATCAGCAGATTAAAAGAATAGAGGCTTGTAAGCTAAAGTGATGTAGATGCCCTGTGACATGTCACGTCAGTAAGGTGGGCATAGCTTGAATGTTAAACCTATATAAAATTGTGTGCTTCCTGTTTCATGTCAGACAAAATTCTGTACTTGTATGTTTTTTTGCCTCCTGGTGTACACTAGTAAACTTTTGAATCTGAACCTCCTGTGTATTGAATTCTTAATTTTATTTAACAGTTTGGTCCTTCGCAGACGGAATTCCCATGGTAAGCTGCAGATCAGAGCGTATCGGTGGTCGAATACTGCACAGGAGAAGTTACCAAAATGGTTCTTCTTGAGTGAAAAGACCTCCGACTGAATTGTCATGTGTAAAGAGGCTGGCCACTTTCTGATCTGTGGCCAAAAAGCGGAACTTGAGCGATTTTCAATACCGGAGGCTCAGGTAGGAAGAATTTGCCTTTTTTCTGTTTTAGATAAGGGACTAGGTTACAGTATATTGTTGTTAAGATTTGTTTTGCAGATCAGGGACAAAAGGAAGTACTGTACATTTGGTCATAGATCAGGGTAACAGAATAAGGTAGGCAGTTATTCTAGATAAACTGTAAACAGGAACTAAGAACTTGATATCACATGATAAAAAAGGGTTACGTAACATTTTCTTTGACATGGGTAATCAGTGCACTAAAACCTCGCGAGATCCGCCCCTAACTGAAGACGCAAAATACATGCAGTTACAGCGTTCTGATAACGTTAGGTATTATACGAAATGGGTTAACAAATATGAATTTGATGGTAAACTAGATAAACCTTCACTAGTTAAACTCCTTAAACAGCTTAAATCTGATGCAGGAGGTCAGGCAAAAAAGCAATGTCAACTAGGTGTTCCTCAAGCACACAGGTGGATTGAGGAAGCAAATCGTAGAGAACAGAAGCTTAAAAATTCAAAAACATTATTTTTAGACAAAGAGGATAATAACTTGGTAATAGCGACAGCTCTTCCTCCTCCTCCCTTACCCCCTCCCTTACCTTTTTCAGGATATGAAGCAAGTGGACAGGCTGGTCCACCTCCGCGTTATCCTGAAGTTTCAGCAAAACCACAACTATTTGTTAGAGATCCTATTGAGACTAGGTCCCGAACACGTAAAACACATAGGGACACAGAATCATACCAAATAGAGAGAAATCTACAGGATGAGAGTGAGGAAGAAATATGCTCACTTATAGAAGTTCCAAATCCTCAGGCAGGACAGGAAGGGCAGGATCCAACACTCTTAGTATATAGACCATGGACACCGGAAGATATCCGGAAGGCTACTGAGGGAATCCCCCATCCGAAAGTTAATTTTACGAAATTTTTAGAAGATTTACAAGGCATGAGGTTAAGTTACCACTTAAATGGGGAAGAAGTAGAAAAAGTACTAAGACAAATTATAGGTCCAGATTGGCACATGATTTGTGGCACCTGGAATCCTCGTAATGCAGAGCTTAGACCACTCCCACATAGTGACGCGGAGTTAGACAACAGAGTGAAAGGTCTGACGGACCGAATCTCTGAGAAATGGAAACCCAGAGCAGACTGGACTTGCATTAATCAATGCATACAACAGGAAAATGAGACAATAGATGGATATTATGCTAGATTATTAGAATGTTTTAATAATCATAGCGGTATGTCGGTTCCTGAGAACCAAACAACTGATTCCCTGTATGAACAACAATTAAAAAATGCATTTTTGAAAGGTTGCATTGCACCTATTAGTAGCTTCATTACGAAGCATATGATAGATCATTGAACAGGGAGGCTACAAGCCTTACTCGAATACGCTAGACATGCTGAGAGACATTTTAATAGTAAAAAGAAAAAGAAGGTGCAAGTCTTCACTGCTGAAGACGGAGCTGAAGTATTTGTGTTGCAGTCAGGTAAAAAGGGCAAGAAAAATACCCAGGGAAACAAACAGTCTGACAAATGATCAGAAGATTTTGAAGAAAGGAAAAAGAGAGGTGAATGATTCAAGTGTGGGAAAAAAGGACATCTAGCAAGGGATTGTAGGCAAAACAAAAAGGCAATTACAGAAGATAAAGGAGATGAGGACTGACTATATGATAGTGAGGATACATCAAGTGAAAGTCAGAAGTCATCAGGACAAGTTAATAAACAGAAAACAAATGTAAATGTGATAGAAGGAGTAGAGGAAGTGCAAGGAGATATGGAGGATGAAGAAAGTGAAATTTTGGACTTAGCATTATTGAGCTTAGAGCTCTACTTGGCAGATACGAAACCGGAAGTTACACTTCTGGTGGAGGGAAGGGAAGTCAAATTCCTGTGTGACTCAGGAGCGTCATGGACTTTGATACACCCCTCCAAGTTACCAGAACATTCAGAATCACCTGATTATATACTAGTAAAAGCCGCAAATGGACAGCTATACAGAGAACCACTTTCCCATGATATAGCAATAACTGACCCTGTTTCAGGTATGACCCAGAGAAGTAAAATAGTTGTTTCTGCAACGTGTCCAGTAAACCTATTGGGCAGGGACCTTATGCAGATATTTGACATAGCAGTAGTTCCAACTGTACAAGGTGTGGAGGCACAGAGAAAAATGGATACCTTTGTAGTGCAATCGGAGGGTGAAACCTTTTATTGGAACAGCCAGGACTTAGTCACGACTGGTCCAGGGGCAGTAACCGAGGAACTGATGAACATAGCCATCAGTAAAGCCCCCTCCCTTGACACTGATCGACAGCATTTGTTACACTGTACTCTATACTACTGTACTACACCAGGACCTGATAGAGAGTTTGAGCAAGAACTGTTTAGAAATCGTGCAACTAGATTGGTTTTGCGTACTTGTACTGGGATACTGAGGGGAACAGTGTAGTTAGCTGTTCATTACCTCAAGAATTCCTTGCATTGTATAGATCAAATTGGTTGCCGCATGTCAGCTTGACAAAGAACAAAAGTGTTAAATGGGCAGATTTAGGAGAAAAAGTAACAAGATGGGAGAAACAGACTGATTTAGAACTGTCAGAACAAGGGATACAAAAACAAAAACTGAATTGGTTAACACAGACACATCCAGCTGTACACTTGCAATCTAGCGAGGACAGCTGATTAGCATTTTTATTAGAAGAAGAAGAAAAGGCCTTGAGTGAAATTCCAACAACTCTTTGGTCAACAGGCAAGTCAGATGTAGGACTTATTCGAACAGCAGGACCAGTTACAATTACCCCAAAGTCAGCTTTTAGACCACAGAAAAGACAATACCCTTTGAGAAAGGATGCAGAAATAGGAATTAAGCCTATAATAGCAGCATTACTCAAAGAATGAGTACTGGTAGAATCTCCTGATTCACCATGTAATACACCCCTATTTCCTGTTAAAAAAGCAAATGGGGAATGGCGGATAGTACAAGATTTACAAGCTGTAAATAATGCAGTAATACCTAGAGCACCTACGGTGCCAGACCCACATACCTTGTTAAACGATTTAGAACCACAACAGAAGTATTTCTCTGTGGTAGATATTAGCAATGCTTTCTTTTCAATACCTATACATCCTGATAGTCAATATTGGTTTGCATTTACATTTCAGGGTAAAAGGTATACGTATACTCGACTACCACAGGGATATTGTGAGAGCTCAGCAATCTTTGCACAAGAAATGGCTAGCAACCTGGCAGGGTTTACCCCACCGGGAGGTAGTCAAATTCTACTTTATGTAGATGACATCTTGCTAGCAGCCCCCACCCAGCAACAGTGCAGGGAGGATACTGTAGCATTATTGAAATTTTTAGCAACACAAGGACACAAAGTAAACAAAAGTAAGTTACAACTTTGGAGAAAACAAGTTAGATACCTAGGATATGTAATATCCAATGAAGGTAGAATACTAGATGAGGAAAGAAAAATAGCGATTTTGCAAGCACCCAAACCAACAACCAAGAAAGAAATGATGTCTTTCTTAGGTACAACAAATTTTTGTCGGAGCTGGATACCAAATTATGCTTTGGAATCTGCTCCAGTGACTGACTTGATATATGACACCAATGGCAGCACAAGACATTTTACAATGGACAAGTGAAGCAGAAACGGCTTTCTGCAGGTTGAAGCAGTTAATAGCTTCTTCATTAGTTTTAGGACTTCCAAATTATCACAAATGGTTCTTTCAGACCGTAGATTGTAAGCAAGGGTATATGACGTCAGTATTGACGCAACAACATGGGGACAAGCAACGCCCCATAGCCTACTATTCATCACAGTTAGACCCAGTGGTGCAATCTTTGCCTCACTGTGTACAAGCAGTAGTTGCAGCCGCAATGGCAGTACAGTCTTCGGCCTCAGTGGTGTTATTCCACCCTCTCACATTGAGAGTGCCTCATGCAGTTGCAATAATTTTACTGCAAGAGAAAGTGGCATACCTTTCTCCTGCTAGACATCTTTCATGTATGACTATACTGCTGAGCCAACCTCATATGACAATTGAACGATGTACGACATTGAATCCATCAACATTGCTTCCAACTCCTGCAGAGGGCACACCACACAGCTGCCTGCAGGAAATTGAACAGTTAGCTTTACCTAGACAAGATCTTACAGATATGCCCTTGGATAATGCCGAGGTGACATATTATGTGGATGGCTCATGCAGAAGGGGTCCTACAGGGAAGAATCTGGTGGGGTATGCAGTAGTTACAGACACTGAAATCTTAGAAGCTCAATTCTTACCACACAACTTATCTGCACAAGCAGCAGAGTTGATAGCTTTGACAAGAGCATGTACTTTAGCAAAAAATAAAAGTGTGAACATATATACTGATAGTCAGTATGCTTTTTCTACAGTACATGTATTTGCACAACAGTGGAAAAATAGAGGAATGATAACATCCAGTGGAAAACCTATTAATCATGCGCAATTTATTTTGAAGTTATTAGAATCTATTCAGTTACCTACCAAAGTAGCTATTTGTAAATGTGTAGCTCATACAAAACAACAAATAAGATTTCAAAAGGCAATGCATGAGCTGATGCAGCTGCAAAGCAAGCAACCTCAGACTCAGAAACTTTACTTTTAAATGAGGAATTACAACCCTCTGAGATTTTAGATTTAGACATGTTAAAAACAATGCAGATGCTTACTACAAAAGCAGAAAAACAAAAATGGGTAAAACGAGGTGCAATTCTTGAGAATGGACTGTACATTTCCAAAGAAAGAAAACCGATATTACCGTCTAATTTATTTAGATATGCAGCTTTGTTGAGCCATGGGCAGTGCCATGTCTCAACAGGGGGGATGGTACAGTTAGTAAATCAAATATTCCAAACATACGGATACACAAATTACACAAAAAAATTTTGTTCAGCTTGTCATACTTGTAACAAGCATCACGCACAAGGGCCATTTAAAACCAAGCAAGGAAGTTTTCCTATACCACCATACCACCATACTGTTTGTATGGATTTCATAGAATTGAATAAATGTGAAGGGAAAAAGTTTTGTTTAGTTATTGTAGACATGTTTTCTAAATGGGTAGAAGCTTTTCCAACCAAAAACCCGGATAGAGCAACAGTGGCAAAAGCCCTGATAAAAGAAGTAATCCCTAGATTTGGCATTCCGGAAAGGATTTATAGTGACAATGGCACACATTTTGTGAATCAAACGATTCACCAGCTTGGGAGATTTTTTGGTATCTCCTTGAAGAACCATTGTGCTTACCACCCACAGTCAGCAGGACTGGTGGAAATGTACAATGGTATCCTAAAGAATAAACTTAGGAAGCTAGTAGAGGAGACCCAAAATAATTGGATATACTGTCTGCCTTTAGCACTGCTGAGTATGAGAACGGTTCCAAATGTAAAGGGTTTGACTCCCTTTGAAATGGTTTTTGGGAGAGCATATTATGTGCCTCAGTGGAAAGCTCTCATGCCTGCAGAGCAAGATGCTGACAGTTCATTAGCTAGTTATATGAGGAGACTGTTAACAAATAAATCTGTTTTGCAGTTTAACTCTTTTTCAGATAAGGAACAGACCAGAAGCAGTCTTGGTTCCTGAGACATACGTTTGGGTGAAAGTGATGAAAAGGAAGAATTGGGCGAGTCCAAAGTGGGAGGGACCGTACCAGGTTCTGTTGGCAACGCCTACTGCAGTCAGAGTGGCTGAGAGGATGTCCTGGGTTCATTTGACGCATTGTAAACCGGTAAAGAATTTTCAACTTGATAAAAACTTTGTGACTGATATACAACCAGACCGAGATGGCCAAAAACAAAGCGAATAGAAGTTTAGATCAACCCCAGAGATGTTGCATAATCATTTTGTTGTGTGTACATTTATTAACTGTAATTGTGACAATTTTCCTCTTGCTGTGGTTTATCCTGCACACAACCGCACAAGTAAAAGTGGGAAGGCGGGATGAAACGTCTATAGACTGGCATCCAAATTTTAACACATACCTAGCCATGAAACGTGTATATGCCAAGACTATGAACATTTCAAATTGCTGGGTTTGTACAGCTATACCAACAGCATATGGAGGACTGATAATGTCTGCTGTCCCTTTGGGGATAAATGAGACTTGGGAGAATTTACTTTTCAACACAGGAACTGTGAGATCACAGGACAAAATAGCTTTATTTTTACCTATCACACAAAAAGGAGTTGTATGTTTCTATAAAAATGACACTCTCCAGGTGGGCTGGAGCAATGTAACATAACTATTTCTTACCGATGTTATATTAAGAATAGTAATGGCAATACTTTTTGCAATACTAATTATGACTCGAATTTGAACTCATCGAAAACAACTATGAGTGACATTAAAAAAAATCCAGTTGTGTTTAAACAATTGTCAGTTATAGATCAGAAAATGTTTCATGCAGGGCTAATGCGTATTAGTACTAAAGTAGAAAACTGTTATTTTATTTGTGGGAAAAAGGCATATAAATGGTTACCTGAGAATTGGTCCGGCAGTTGTTTTTTGGGTTACTTGGTTCCGGCAATAAGACATACTGCAGAATTACCTTTGGGTAAGATACGAAACATAAGAGAAACAGCTCGAAAATCCGAAGGTCCAGTTAAGAAACCTGTGAATCCAGTTGGAAAGATCGAAGCTGGTTGGAAAGACCATAATTCAGTAAAAGACAAAAGTGAATTGACTCATATGGACTTGAGTGACAGTGTTATATCATGGGCGGGAATATTCCCAGCCTATGGAGCAGTCAAATCGATCTGGGAGCTGAGGAAGTTGTTGAAATTTCTCGAAGTAATGAGTAATGCAACTTTTTCTGCCCTAGAACTAGTGACTGATTAACTGAATGCAATGAGAACTGTTGTGCTACAAAATCGGATGGCTCTTGACTTCACCCTACTGACGAGAGGTGGTATGTGCGCGCTTATCAAAGAAGAATGCTGTGCTTTTATTCTTGACAATCATCATGAGATAAATAACCACCTAGAGGTAATTCAGCAAGTATCAGCCATGACTGAACCAGGCCCAAACCCACTGACGGACTTTTTCCAGAATGTATTTGGGGGGTGGGGTTCCATCCTAATGAATATTCTGATTGCCATTTGTGTGGGTATACTCCTAATAGGAGCATGTGTTTGCTGTGGAATTCCCTGCATGAAAAGATTAATCAAAGATTTTGTTGATGTATCTGTTACTGAAACTTTCTACCAAGATATTAAAATTGAAAGATTGATCTCAGATGACGTTTTTTCTGAAGTATAGATTGAATGACTCACCTAGCTGAAAATCCTGAGTGGAAAAGGCTAGGAGATGAAATGACACTATGCATACTTCAAAATAGAATAAAAAGTATTAATAGGGGGAAAATGTTAGAAAAATGTGTATTTGAATACACGAGAAAGCTAGCTTAAAAGCAAAGTAGTATATAATGCATTTTATTCTATTAATCATATAGTAGTAAAATTAATTCATGTCTAAATGTGAAGTAGTTTTGAAACTGCAGTGTGGCTTGAAGCAAAAGCTGATCTCTGACCCTGGCAGAATGCTAGCTTAGCAAGATTTAATGTTTATGCTTTTCATAAGTGATTATCTGCTGGGTCAGGAAATTAAATGTGTGAAATAATGAAATCTTCTGCTCTTTCCTGTTGGAATGATCTGGCCTTGTATATGTGTTACTTAGATAGCACACAGCTGTGTGAGAAAGTATAACAGAGAACAAAGACATACATTAAAAGACTGAAGCTGCTATTGTATTCGAACTGATATGAAACCTTGAACAAGTAACTTTACAGAAAGACATTATGACTGACCAGCTGGATAGCAAGGCCGTATTGTATCTAGAGGAAAAGTTTTTTAAAACATACTGCATCAGCAGATTAAAAGAATAGAGGCTTGTAAGCTAAAGTGATGTAGATGCCCTGTGACATGTCACGTCAGTAAGGTGGGCATAGCTTGAATGTTAAACCTATATAAAATTGTGTGCTTCCTGTTTCATGTCAGACAAAATTCTGTACTTGTATGGTTTTTTGCCTCCTGGTGTACACTAGTAAACTTTTGAATCTGAACCTCCTGTGTATTGAATTCTTAATTTTATATAACATATTCTCATTAAGATAATCCACAAACTCTTGCAAGAAAATATCATCAGACTTCCATACCAACCAACAATCATTGAGGTATCGCCTCTAAATATCAATCTCATTAATATAAAAATGATGACAAGCTTCATAAATCAACTCCTCCTCCAAGTATGCCATGAACAGGTCAGCATATATGGATGCAAAGGAAGCCCCCATGGCTGTTCCTTGTACTTGCCAAAAGCATTGATCTTGAAAATAGAACACGTTTTTTTGTCAAAACGTGTTCAGCCAGGCAAAAAGGAAAGGTGTTAAACCTGGTTCATACAATTCAGATTTTTCCAGCCAGTATAGCAGTGCTAACAACCCTGCCCAATGTGGGATGTTGGTATACAAAGAAGTGACATCTAGGGTACATAAAAGCCAGTCCTGTTCTAGCTGCATGTCCGAGATAATACCCCAAAATTAGGTAGTGTCCTAGATGTGATTTCGCACATGAGCCAAACAGGGTTTCAAATAAAGTGTCAGAAATTCAGAGAGTGGTTCAGTAAGGGAGCCCCCACCTGCCACTATAGACCTCCCCGATGGATATTTGGGGTCCTTATGGATCTTAGGTAAAAGATAAAGATACTGTTGTTTAGGGTCAGGTACTTTGAGATGGAAAATGTCTGCACTAGTGATAATGCCTTCCTCCTGAGCTTCATTTAGAAATGTGTCAATCTCCATTTTAAACCTCCTATTAGGATCCAATGGCATAGCCATGTAGTAGCTGCCATCCTCTATCTGTTTCAATTCATCCCCACAATAAGAAACCCAATCTTGTATCACAACCGCTCCTCCTTTATCTGCAGGTAGGATAACAATCCTGTTATTCCTTAAACCATCTGTACATTGTTCTCAACCTTAGATAAGTTGTTGGGAAAGTTCTTATACTCACAAGGATTAAAATGTAGATCTTTAAGAACATTCGATTGAAAAATAGATACAGCGTGTGACATGGGAGGCATAAAAGTGGATGCACGAAATTTAAAGTCTCTCTGAGTATTAGCTGGAGCATTGTCAAAATATAACTTTAGATTTAATAAATGACAAAAATCCATAACATCCTGAGCCAGAGTATGTTCAGGAACAAAAAAAAAAAAAAAACAGGCACAAAGTTCAGGCCTTTGTTCAAGATCTTTATTTTAGTTTCAGACAGGGTTATAGAAGAAATGTTATGCACATTAATACAAGTATCTACCTTTGTGTCATGAGTTTGAGGAGCCCCTCCAGATTGCTTGTTGCCCTTATGTTTCCTCCCCCTCTCCTGATCCTGACCAAAAAGGGTGTTGCAAATTACTTTGCTTGGGGTCTGATGATACAACTATGTGGTTATCAACAGTCTTTAATATCACTTTTTTGAAAAATTGCAGCACAAGTTGGGTAATATATTTGGCCACTTGTTCATTCTCTGCGTTTTATGTGCGCCAAACTTCGAGACCTCTTAAACTTAGAATTGGGAAACATGTGAGTTATATAAAGAATAAAAGACAGTCCAATGTTCTCTTTAAACACACTTGCAAACACAATACTGCTTTATTTAGATTTACTATAATTTATTGCATTTTGGTGAATTGTAGGGATAAATCTGGTTGGCATACTATTTTAAATGTTAAAGAAAAGAAATGGATTATTAAACTGGGGGGGGGGGGCTTTTTCCTCCTGGTCTAAATGAGCATATTTAATAAACCAATAGGAGGTTGTCTTGTATTTGTGTATGTATATATAAAGGGCTTTTTTGCCCCATCACTTGTATGCTGTTTGTCTTTCTCACTGAAGAAGGCTATTGAGCCAAAATCGCTTTGGTTTGAATGTTGGGGCTTTTTTTCCCTCACCCATGATACTGCATAGTTGGGCATATTAAATTGTTATACAACACTTTGTGCTGGCTCTGTTATTTTTCAATTTGCTTCTAGACTTTATAGCCTTTGCACTTGCCGTATGTGAGGGTTTGCATTGACTTTGGCTTTGCTTTGTTTGATTGTCTCTGTTGGCGTTCTGTGTGGTTATCATCGACTATAGTGGATGTTCATCTTATGGTTTCCTATCGGGATTTGGTCTGCTGATCAGATTCTACCTACATTCTGCCTTCTTTCTTCAATATTGGACTTATGGGAGCATATAGTGATTGCTGGTACCTATTTTCGTAATTTTTAATAGGATGGTATACACAGGCTTTCTAGGCATATCAATTGGACAGAGGGATTGCTTGACATTATATGCACGGTCCATTTGGTCCAATTTCTAACATTGTGAAAGATCTGGGTACTTTTGTCATCGTTTACATTTTTACGGTGATTGGACATTGTGTACACTTTCTTGGGCCCAGGAACTAAATGGAGGAACAATTTGCATATTGAGGTACTGTTTGATGGGATCGCCTACTGTTGATATTTTGACTATCTTACCCTATTTTTTGACTTGTGCCTTTAGCTAACTCAGCAATTTACTCTGTAGATTTAGTACTTTCCCGGACAATATTTCAGTTTTGTTTATTGCACTCTACTTCAAACGGACATTAATTTCTTTTATGAGGTTCATTTTACCAGCAACTTGGAATTGGTGATTAACAAGGACTTTCAAACTATTGTGTAATCAACCTATGATTTCTATATGTTCATGTGGGGCTGGTTTGTATAATTTGATGGTTGGGGCTGATTTGAATGCATGGAATTGTTGCTAACAATTTATGAATGCTCATTATTGTAGTTTTCCTTATTAAGAGTATATGGGAATGACCATGGCCATTTGTTTATAGTACTAATATAACATTAAGGTTTTGCTACATTTCACGATCATATTTATATTTGTTTTTTCTAGGTCAAGTATTTATATGTAGGTTCAGTACCATTCAGTACCATTATTTATACTTGATTTTATGAATCAGTGGGGGATTGTTGATTAATAGATGACTTTAAGCCCATTCTTTGACCCATTTTTATATGGGTTTGATTAAGGCTAGTCATTTTCAATCTTCTTTGCAGGGGTCTTATTATGCTAATGCAGTTAATGTTTTCTGATTTATGTTTTTTGTTGCCAACATTATTATTGAACTGTAATGCTTCTTTATGATTATGCAGAAGGCCAACCTCACATATAGTTTGTACTCTATGACAATTTTGGATGGGTAGCTTGGTCCTTATTATTTGGAAGGGAATTACCATCAGTACTTTTATATTTTTGTATTTTCCAAGTTACATCTCTTTCCCAGCCGTGAGGCTCGCTACATATTGGATAAAATTTTTGTTGTATGCTTTCACATGTATTAGGCAACTATTATTATCAAACTCTATCAGGATCTTATCTATTGGGTCTACTACATTTGGGACCCGATTTATTAATGTTTATTTGGTCCTGTTGGTTTTTGAATTTAGTGATATGTAGCATTGTGGGTGCTCTTTATAATTTATGTACAGGGCCAGAATGGTCATTCACAACAAGGGCTACTTATTGTATCACTTTATATACTAGTTTCAAAGGGTGAATACACAATTATGAGTAGGGATTACTGAACATTTAATTCCCTACTTGGTTTTCAGTATGTTTTTTTCCTATACATGTGTAATAGCTGATAAGCTAGTTTTAAGGTATTGATATGATTGTGGGCCTTATGGTTTGTGAAAGAGAGTGACATTGGGTGGACATAGATCTTTTTTGTGCCTTCTTTTGTGGAGTTAACTTCAACGTCTTTTGGTATTCCCTTCCATTACATGTTGGTCTGGCGACCCTCTATTCCATTACTAATTGGTTAATATATACCTTTGATTTGGATTTGACTTCTCTTATTAAAGGTTTATCATCTGATACGGAAGATTTGGAGGTTTTTGGGTTAGGACCTGTTAGTTTAACTAATAGGGACAACTTTACAGATAATGACCCAGCCAGCCAATGTAAGGTGGCCTTCTTTAAATTGACTAAGAATATGGAGAATTTAAGAACTAATGTCTGACATTTACGGCCTTTTTAAAGCCTATCAACATAAACAGATTACACCTAGGGGACCTAGAGTTAAGATACATCCCTTGGTACATAGTGTTGACCAGTTACTCTCTGATCAATGGGCACAGGTGCAACAGCAGGCATCCATGGGTTTTGTGGATGCCTTAGTAGCCTATTATGAATGTATAGTTCAACAAGGCATTCAGGAAGTTGAAACTCTATGTCAGAACCTCAATGCTTTTGAGACTTTACCTTGCTATACATCCTGTCTGAATCGACTTAGTAGTGAACTACTTGACTTGGAAAAATCACTTAAAGATAAAAAGATGAAGAAATTCAACAGAGACTTAGGTGACTATGAGAAAGGCAAACCTTTTGACATTTCCAAAAATGTCAAATTTATGTTTTCTGACAAGAAACCATTTACTCCTAAACGGAAAAGACCTAAACCCATTCTCAAAATGAATAGGAATCCCTCAGCTTTCACTTCAGGAGATGAATCATCATTCAACACCAAAGTTGATGATAACCACACCGTTGTATCACCAGACCCCAAGCAAAGTAATTTGCAACACCCTTTAGGGTCAGGATCAGGAGAGGGTGGAGGAAACATAAGTGCAACAAGCAATCTGGAGGGGCTCCTCAAACTGATGACACAAAGGTAGATACTTGTATTAATGTACATAACATTTCTTCTGTGACCCTGTCTGAAACTGAAATAAAGATCTTGAACAAAGGCCTGAACTTTGTACCTGTTTTTTTTTTGTTCCTGAACAAACTCTGTCTCAGGATGTTATGGATTTTTGTCATTTATTAAATCTAAAGTTATATTTTGACAACGCTCCAGCTAATACTCAGGGAGGCTTTAAATTTCATGGATTCACTTTTATGCCCCCATGTCACCCACTGCATCAATTTTTCAATCTAGTGTTCTTAAAGATCTAAATTTTAATCCTCGTGAGTATAAGTACTTGCCCAACAACTTATCTAAGGTTGAGGAACAATGTAAAGATGGTTTAAGGAATAACAGGGATATCGTTATCCTACCTGCAGATAAAGGCGGAGCGGTTGTGATACAGGATTGGGTTTCTTATTGTGAGGAGGCATTGAAACAGTTAGAGGATGGTAGATACTACATGGCTATGCCATTGGATCCTACTAGGAGGTGTAAAATGTAGATTGACACCTTTCTTAATGAAGCTCAGGAGGAAGGCATTATCACTAGTGCAGACATTTTCCATCTTCAAGTACCTGACCCTAAACAACAGTATCTTTATCTTTTACCTAAGATCCATAAAGACCTCAAATATCCACTGGGGAGGCCTACAGTGGCAGGTAGGGGCTACCTTACTGAACCCCTCTCTGAATTTCTGACACTTTATTTGGAACCCTTGTTGGCTCATGTGCGAGCTCGCATCCTG
>NC_056725.1:920802100-920809600 GCF_019279795.1 Protopterus annectens | reverse complement strand
GACAAGGTAGTTAGCACTGATAGGCCTAGGTCTCTCAGATGTGTGTCTGACTGTTATGTGTTTCTCAAAGTGTATATGATGGTATGTCACACTATGTATTGTCCATAAGCAACCAGTACATCCCCATTACCATAGTGTACATGTCTGGGGATGTTCTTCATATAACATGTAACCTGGAACACACCTCATCCTAAAAGCTGTGCGGTGTGTGCTATTAAAGCCACACACATCAGTAGCACTACATACCTAGGTAGGGGTCTAGTCCCAGTGTTGCCAAGTAAAAGTGTGTGTGTATGTGAAGGAATCTACTTTCGTTTGCAGAATATACATGTCCCAGGAGGTCATCTGTCTGAGAACTGCCTGGCATATGCTAACATTTCACAGGTATCATCCTGTGGACATACATTCCATCACAACTAGTGTTAGATGTGTAAATGCCCTCTTCCCCACTGTATAGGTGTTCAGCGATACTGGGGGTTGTATATATAGCTGGGTGTGGCTGTTGTGGACACAGCCACCATCATTGCAGTTACTGTTGATTATATCCCCCTGCTTAGCTGGCCGTAATACTGTACAGTTTGTGTTAACAGGTTAGATAGTTGTCTATCACACTATCTGTGGTTCCACAGCACCTCTTCCCTCCAAAGGGTAGGTGTGTGCCACCCACACCAGCCCACATATGTTTACTGAGTTGTGGATTGCACTACATTCAGGAAGGGGACATATACCCTGCCAGTACCATCATCAATGACATTAAACTAGCGGACTGCCTATTCCCGAATGTGTTGTTGTGCCTAGTCTGGCTTGGTGGAATTACATGGGCTACAATGTGCTCATTGCACAAGTGCATACATCCATGTGTACAGTATTCTCTGTGTATTGCATCAACACCAAAGCCTCTGTGTGTGTTATACACAAACATGTGGTGTGCTCCTCCAAGTACACTTACCATTGTCCACTGTATAAGGGCCGCTAACAGCAGCCACCATGCACTCACCTGTATACAAAACCCCCAGACCTATCAGCCATGTGGCACATGCAGTAACTGTTATACAGACCTGTGACATGTGTTCACCTATACCCAGGATATGGCACAGCTGAGGTGTCACCACAGTGCCATACCCCTTGTAGGCTACGACAGCAGACCATCCTCCTGCTGACACATGGACACCTACAACACAACCAGAATACATTATTGAGACCACAATCACTCAGTGTTAATAACAGCTATAATGCATCATGGCTGGACAGCTACACTTCCTAACATGAAACATTAAACTTTACTGCTGACAACATGTTACACAGCAGTACATTGGTATACCATAGTACAGTCACCGTGTGCATCAGAACCATATTAGCCTGTCCCTGCATCAATGTTATGGATGACAGGGATGTGGCATAGGTATCACCATATGCATAGGGTGTGTTGTTGGTTTGCCAGAGACCTAGGCTGAGCCATTAATTTGACACAATATATGTGAGTGAGGGGTTTTAATTATTGATATGGCTGTGGTAATGGGTGTGTGTAGGTATGGGGTTGCCCTAGCTGTGTTTGTATTGTGTGTGAGTATGCATGCACACATTTCTGCCATGTGGCTGCCCTATACATGTGTTTGTTAGACAGCTGCAGAGTATACCTGGCAGGGTGTGCATTTCACCTCCTCCAGCCACGGCCACAAGAACTGTGCCTGCCAGGGGTTCCAAGGGCATGTCTATCTACAAGCCACGATATGGTACTCTCCCCTGATATTGACATATGTCCACTGGAACTAGGTCCCTCCTGGGACTAGCCAAGGCCACATGCACATGGCCTGCTGTGGTGTGGTGTGGACAGCACCCCACCTGTAGTGCTGGGGCTGGTACTGTCACTACTGGAGCAGCTTGGAGTCTTTACACATCCACTTCAACCTCCAGCTGTTGGTGTTGCTGGCTTATGTCCACATGGCTGTCATACCACTCCCACCACATGTTCGAGCATGGACAGTCCACAGTCGAGGAGTCCCACTATCTCACCCTACCATCTATCCACAACCTCTGCATAATAACGGAGGGAACCCGCAAGATCGTGGATGTTGTCAGTAACAGCCGAATGAGTAGCCCTCTGCAGCCTCAGAGCCTGTCTGGTGTACCATTCCATATGTGCCTGTGCCTCCATGGCAGCCTGAAACATGAGTCTGTTGGTATCAGATGTGGCACTTCTGCCAGGGGCATGATGACCAGCAGCCCTCCAACAAGCACCCCTGTACATCTGCCTATGTGGTACCCTGCTGGACATCTGGCTATGGCTGTTGTGTCCAGACATACGTACCATAGATACCACACTGTCCTGTTCCATGCCAGCAACCGCCAACTGTCCCTCTGTTATGGCCACTGGTGATGGGGTATGTATAGGCACTGTGACTGTGTGTGGGTATGGGGAGGATAACAGCAGGATTTCAAACAATGGTGCAGCTTCAGCCTCTAACAACCCTACCTGTACCTCAACACACTTATCATCATTTTCAGTGTCTGTATGTACACCATCATCAGATTTCCTGCAGGATGGACCCTGACCCACCTCACCACCTGTGAGGGAAAACAAGAAATGCACTTTAAGACCTGTATGTCAATGCTTAACAGTACACACACACACACACACATGCACACACACACACACACACACACACACACACACACACACACACACACACACACACACACACACACACACACACACAAAATCTGACATTCCACCATAATACTTACCTGTCCCTGAGTTTACAGACTGTCCCTAGTTTATTCTCTTAAGTTCCCCATCCTGCAGCAGTCTTGGATACTTACAGTTAATAATACCAATCATTATGTATTATTCTTCTAATTGCCTAGAAAAGTGATCACAAAACATGACCTGTTACTCCATTACGTCTTTGACTTGATTGGAGTCGTTTTTTCAAAGACTCCCTGTTGGCATCCAGTGTTCACCCTGGCTTTGTCCAGACATATTGAGCATGACCCCCATATGTTAGGGGCTACTACAGTAATTCAATAATATCACACACTGGAGTGTCATACATAACTATTGTTCAGTAGATGCAAGATCTGTTCTCTATTAACTTTTTATGTGGACAACAGTAATATTTGGAAACACTCTCTGGTGTTGTCTAGCAATTCCCCAATGCATCTGTAGTGCAGCATAAGTGAGTATTCTTTCACCTTTCTGCTGATTGCAATTATAACAGTATCCCTGGTGTCTAGTTTTCCTCCCAGTGCATGTTCCATGCTACAGACCTTATTATACTATCAGTTGTCCTGAAATTACATGTCAGACAAGTATTCCTGGTGTCTCATGTGTCTGTCCATGTCCATGTACTGCACGATTTCAAAGGGAAGTCAAGAGGTATGAACAACCCCACACTCACACGTGCATACATGGACACACACACAAACACACATCCTACATACATCAACCCCCTCCACTCCACCAGATTACACTTACAGACAAAATAACCCCCCACATACACACACTTACAGGTGAGGTTGCACAAATATATTACACACAAACCTCCCATTACCCATCTGTCAACATGCATGACATATGGCACGGAACAGCATGCAATGCAGCTATAGTCAATCCCTGCTAGCAATGTTATACATCTCTGTGATTCATAGGTTCATAGGTTCATAGGTTGATAGTAGGCTATCTGTCCTAGGGCATTTATAAGTTTAGCCAGAGTGTGTTTGGCTTTCGCCACCCTTTTAGATTAGTTGACTGTGCCTCTGTATACTAGGTCACAGAAGATAGCCCTTTTAAGGTTAGTTTACTGTGCCTCTGTCTAGTAGGGACACAGAAGAGATCCCAGGGATAAACCTACAATCTCCCATCCACTCATCAAGATTTCTCTTGAAGAGGGTTAATGCATGGGTTGTGTTAGTAAGTGATGCCCCTTCCCCTGGAGCACACTGCACTCATGCACATAGAATTGCTGTGCACCTGCTCGGCACCCTGGCATGTACTGTGCACCATTCCTCACAGGTGTACACACCATTGCTGAATGTGTATTATTGTGTCAGTTATATTTGCTCTGCTGCTCACAGCCCCTATGTGTTTGTCTGACACATACCTGGGATGATATGTTTACAGATGTAATTTGTGAATGCCTGACTTCTGATTTACAGATTTCATCATCAGTGGTGCATGTATGTCCAATATGATACGATTACACTGACAACCTTCAAACCTTACCGAGGCTATTGGGAGTATACACACCTTTATTGATATGATGCTCTCTTCCTTGATATGCCATGGGACCACATTACTGCATATGTTAACATTACATGAACCTGATATGTGACATATGACCTGTACAATTAAATGCAGTGTCAAACAAATGTGTTAGTTGTGCAGATGCTGACTGAGATGCATACACTTTGTGGGTGCATATGTGTGCATGCCCTTAGCATGATGGTTTGTTGCACCTTTTATGTGTACTACAGCAGTCACTATTCCTGGCAGGTGTATACTAGCATGGGCCATCTGCATTTGCCAGCATTTGATCAGTCTGCCCTACAAATGCCCCACAACTCTGCATGATTGCAAGGTCAACTCATGTGCACATCCTTGGAGGTCACACAGTGCCGTCACTATTGCTGTCAAGTCAGGGTTATTTCTGCCACAGTTCCTGACCTTGACTGTGTGCAGATACAGCCATTTGTAGCATCCTTTGGATCTCTGCTTCAGTGTACTGCTGTGTCATGATGACACCCCCCCTCCCCACCTTCAGCCTTTTTGCAGATGCTTGACATCTATGGCCTACACATGTGTCATTTTGCAGTGTCCCAAACACTGAACACCATGTGTACCAGCCTAGTCCCAGCTAATGAATGGCAAACATACAGGTGTACACTGGCACTAGCAAGGTACAGATGGGGATGGTGGGCCTGAAGTAGGGTAAGGTATTGGTTGTGCAGCACATGTATCTTAATTGATACTGTCTATAGGTTTCCAATGTGGTCTTGGTACACCAGTACACATTGCAACGCATGCCTTTTGGGGACCTTTTCTGTTATGCATACGCTACCAGTAGAGAGGCCTGGCTGATGTTTCCTGTGGTACAACTGTCCCATCTGATTACCCTAACACATGGGCCACACTTATGCAGAGACCAGGCAATTGCTGACATGGGTACTGCACAGCTAGTACTTGCTAGAAATTCCTGCAACTCCCTCAGTGTTGTGGCATGTTACTAGGCAGACTGCATGACCGGTTTGCGACATGTGACATCATCTGTCTTGGATGGCCATCTGTTATTTTCTACCTTAATCCTGTTCCATACATCCTAGCCACATACTTGACTGTCTGCACTGTTTGCCATGGTATATGCAATGGGGAGGTACGGCTACATGTCCAACTCCTGGGTGCTACCTGTTGGGTATGGGGTCCATCCCTTGGCATGTAAGATGTGCAGGTAAGTGGGCACATTTGGTAGCCAAATGTCTTGGACAGCAGACCATTTATTGGTGTGACACTGGGAACCTGTACTTGCTGGAAGGTCCATACTCATGAAAAATGCATGCTGTTAGTACCTCAAAAGCTGCTTCCACTATATGTTATCTCAAGTGTATGCACACATATGCTTCCAGTATTTGTGAAAGTATGTATTCCATATATTTGCTGTCCTAACATATGATTCCATATTACACATTCATTGCTCATGTTAGGACCACATTGCAGGTTGTAAGGGTTGTGGACTGCAGTACTGTGGTATGCCGTAGTGTAGATCTGTAACAGTTGCCATTGTAATACTGGCATATACACTGTTGTAGCACTGTATAAGGGTGATGTTTCAGACATGTCCCTACTGTAGATCATTTGTTCCACCATTATGTTCATCTCTGTGCACACATTTTGCAATGACAGGATGTTAGTTATATTGCAGGAGTCTGACATACCCTTCAGATACACCATCATGACGGCCACTGTGATGCAGTGCAGTTAACAGAAACAATACATGAACATGTACAACATGCATTATGGGTAGGTGTGTTAAATGTGTGCATGGAATATACCATGGCCATAACATGACCGGTGTATTGGCAAACCTGAGCAAACACCATACTCACCAGCTACAGGCTGCTGCCCTGGAGATATACCAGAGGGACCTACATAATTGTGTGAGAGATGTGATGTCAGTAGCCACACCTGCGGTACTGGTACAGGATGGGTGCAGCATTACAGTACTTCAACAGTACAAGCCCACAATACTACACATTATGCACATCTGTTTATTACTACAATGCAGCAACAGACTATATATATATTTCATCTCACATATGCATGATCTAACTCTACAGATGAGGATGGATATGCAGAAGTGGTCTACTGCTGTGCCCTGTGGCCTTACCTGCACAGTCCTCTGCCATTGTGTGGGTAACACCCACCTCCACTATGCTCTCTGCCAGGTGTTGTGTTAGTGGGCGGGCAGGTGCCCCGAGGCTGGCAAGGAGCTCCTCAATATGTGTCGGGGGGGGCTGGATGGCATGACCCCCCCGTTGCAAGCTAGTCCCCCCTGACTGCAGCAGCACACCGATGGGCATGGCGGAGTAGATCAGTGCATCAATGTCAGACCTGCTCATAACTGCGGTTATGCAGGCTGACATTGTTTACCCTGTGGACAAGATCAATCCACAGAGTGGTCTGCTCCTGCAGATCATGGGCTATATGGCCAAACAAGGTGTGGTAGTGCTGCACCAGGTATGAGATGATGACATCATTCTCCTCCACTGTATACATTGGCAAGCGTTCCTTTGACATATTGCCTGAAAGACATAAAGATGGAAACCGGTCTGAGGACCTCATACTGCAAGGTTGTCATAGTTGTTAATACACATCTCTGCCCCCCCACACATGATATCTGCAACAACAATCTGATCACACAACTCAATGGGTGTCTACAGAAGACCTATTGGGACATATATCGTATTGTAGAACAATTTGTGCTATGTGTTTGTAGTCATGTTCCATGTTGGGACACTATCACTGTTGGCCTGTTATGGACAATGTCACCTGCATGCCATTGTAAGGACCACTATGGTTCCATACATGTATGTGCTCTGTTTGCTATGTGACTGTTGCACATCTGTTGTTTTGTCTTAATGGTGATATCTATGCATGCTGTTAGACATACTCCGGGAATGTGTGGACTATTACTACCCACATATGTTCTATAACAGTGACACAGTAGCATGTTTGGGGAACAGTTGCCAGCAGAACCACCTCTCCCACCTCATCTGGCCATGTTACCAGGTCACATCACATGTGGGACCCACCCTAAGACCTCCTCATCTACTGGTCCTGCACTAACTTTAGGTGGAACCACCTCAGGAGATGGTGTTCGACCCCCCTGAGAGCACACACAGACAGGATCCTGTCACCTGAACTCAGGTCCAAGGTCTGGTCCATAGGAAGCTCCACAGAGACTTGGGGGATGTGCTACAGCACCTTAAGGCACTCAGTACACACTC